>NC_043766.1:21660410-21675410 GCF_902148845.1 Salarias fasciatus | reverse complement strand
CCGCGACCAATAAGCTGCTCTGGCCGGCTGGCTGAGCACAGATGACGGATTCGCTGCTGTGTGCGGGCTTCGGTAATTCATTTTCGATAGCAGTGGTTGCTGGGATCAATACAGGGACATTAACCCAAGCGGACACTGCTGTTCTCCTGATGGCACAAGCCAAAAGCCACCATCCCCCGTTGGCAATGAGCGAAGGCACAGTTTTTTAGGGGTCATCCTCTGGGAGGCGAGAGGGAGCTGTGTGCCAGGGCCCCTGATATCACAATTCATCAGTGAGGTTATGGATGGCCGTGACCTAACAGTTGGTAAACACCGGTCAGGGGAAATTATTTTATGCAATTTGCACATGATTAGTGATGCCACTTCCTGGATTGTTAGACTATTTTTTCCCAGCCCCGGGTCGAATATCCTAATGGGCTCATTTTACATAACATCGGTGTAAATGCCAAGGCTTCTCACTTGGCGTTCACATAGTTTACAGAGCAACTAACGACAGGGCTGCAGATTATCGTTGACAACACACACACACACACACACACACACACACACACACACACACACACACACACACACACACACACACACACACACACACACACACACACACAGTGCACTGAGGTCAGTGCGTTACTACTGGCCTTAACATGTCTCAGAGGTGTTGATGTTTAGATTTTTACAGCTTGCTCTGACCCTGCTCCATAACAGGACACCAGCTGGGCCTGTGAGCACAACAACAGCATGTGGCATAATTAAATACTGCCAACTATTAAATGTCTTAATGTAAGACTGTGATTATTGGGGAAGTAAATTTTAATACTCTCCTTTAGTGTACTTTACAAGTTTATACACTTTAATCATAACAGCAAGTTACTTTAATAACTTGCCTAGTTCTTTTTGTAAATTGCAGTTTTTGAAACCTAGATATTGCAATATAAAACACACTGTTTTAAAACCAAAGACCAATTATCTAATTGTAAGAGTGCATGGGGTTTAGTCACTGAAAAAACTATTTTTTTTATTTGGAATAAACCCCGTACTTTCCGTCCAAAACGACTTGCATTCTTTTTCTTTTTTTTTTTTTTTGACAAAAAAGAATTTTATCCCTCCATCTCAGCGTTTGCAGCTATATCACATCCATACTGCGGGGTCCCTGCATATAGGCACCAACCTATCGATGCATCTCCTGATCCATACATACTTTGACATTGATGGATTGCTGAACTGGATTGACATCAGCGAGCAGTAAGTTTCATCCAGAAGTTAGTAAAGGCGTGAAACATGGGAGTTTATGGGAGGGGAGTTTGATTTTCGTGGCCTGGATCCGTGGAGCAAAGATGCAGAAACGGTCAAAGCCAGAGGCTATAGTGGAGTTAAACTCAGACAGATTCACTTTGTAACATTTTTCTGAAGAAAAAAAAAGTCGTCTAACTTGCTAAAGCAAAAAAAAAAAGTTTGTAGATGCAAGTTTGACGGTGAGAATGGACAGAAAAGTGTAACTGTTCACTTTCAGATTTTAGAGGATGCGTTCAGCTTTAAATTTATTAATGAGCCTAATGTATCAGCATCTAAACAATATGTGGCCGTTGAATGGGTTGTGGGTACAAACATCAAAATCAAATCATTGGCATCAAAATCATTCAGTCTCGGTCCTTAGTGGGGGACAAGTAAAGGCTCATGTTCATTTTGTTAATTCACACACACACACACACACACACACACACACACACACACACACACACACACACACACACATATATATATATATATATATATATATATATATATATATATATATATCTATATATATATATATATATATATATACATATATATGTTTACGTGTCATGTATCAGAAATGTTTAACCTTTTACCGGAGCAATCACACGTGTTCCTGGCGCCAAGTCAAACAGTTTATCAGGAAAAACAAAGGAGCGGGTCCCTCTTATCCGCCCGAGTGCAAATGTTGCACACCGCTGTAGTTCAGCGTTTATCTACTGCGTCTATACAATCCTTTCTCAAGAAGTTGAGGGTCAGTTTGCAACACCAACAACCCGTGACACGCGCGGGGCCAGTGACGTCACATTGGCCCCAGACAGAGTGCACGAGTGCGAGGATATACCGCGGGGGCGCGCACTTGCGCACAGGCTCGGTCTGGCGTGGACACGAGCACGGGCACGTCAATATACACACAGCGCGCGCAGCAGCGCTCTGGGTATAGTGAAAGGTGCTCAACAGCGAAAGAAATCCGGGCAGGCGCAACACCTTCACACAGCGAGCTGAGATTTGCGGCGGTGTTTGTGTGGCGGCCGGGACACCGATCTTTTTAAACCATGCTGGATTGAGTGCAAGAGAGGCAACTACAATCAATGGCTTGGGTTTGAAATCGTTCAAAATTTATCGGAAAGGAGTGTGAGATAGAGCGACAGTGGGAGAGGGAGAGAGAGAGGGGGAGCAGCGAGAGAGCGAGCGAGAGAGAGGCGAGAGGGGTGGAAATAAAGATTCCTTTCAACGATGGAGCTTACAATGGAAAACATCGGAAATCTGCACGGTGTGTCTCACTCCCATCAAACGAGCGACTTAATGAACTCCCCTCACGCGCGCCAGTCGTCGGCGTCGCATCGGAACTTGGTGTCGCATGGACGGTCAGCTATGGTGTCCAGCATGGCCTCGATACTGGAGGGAGCAGGGGACTACCGCACAGACCACGCTTTGTCTGGCCCCCTGCATCCTGCGATGACCATGTCGTGCGACTCCGGGATGAGCCTGAGCAGCACCTACACCACTCTGACGCCTCTGCAGCACCTGCCCCCCATATCCACCGTTTCGGAGAAATTTCACCATCCCCACCCTCATGCTCACCACCATCCGGCGCACCAGAGACTCACAGCTGGGAACGTCAGTGGCAGCTTCACCCTGATGAGGGACGACCGAAGCCTCGCCTCTATGAGTAACCTCTACGGCCACTATCCTAAAGACATGTCCGGCATGGGGCAGCCCCTGTCTCCTCTGTCTAACGGTCTGGGGTCTTTGCACAGCTCACAGCAAACTCTCAGCGCCTACGGCCCAGGTGCTCACCTCTCCAACGACAAGATGCTCTCCTCCGGGGGATTTGAGTCCCACGCAGCCATGTTGTCCCGGGGTGAGGAGCACCTTGCCAGGGGTCTCGGGGGCCACGGGGCCGGGCTCATGACATCCTTGAACGGCATACACCATCACAGCCATCCACACTCTCAGGCAAACGGGTCCATGCTGTCAGACAGGGACAGGCAGACGGTGGTGGGAGGCGGACAAGGAGGTGGGTCAGGCCAGGTTGAGGAGATAAACACCAAAGAGGTGGCACAGCGAATAACAGCAGAGCTCAAGCGCTACAGCATCCCCCAGGCCATCTTTGCTCAGAGGATCTTGTGCCGGTCCCAGGGAACTCTGTCTGACCTGCTGAGGAATCCTAAACCTTGGAGTAAACTCAAGTCTGGCCGGGAGACGTTCAGGAGGATGTGGAAGTGGCTCCAGGAGCCCGAGTTTCAGCGGATGTCAGCGCTCAGGCTTGCAGGTGAGTGAGGAGACAGCTCCCAACCTGAGTGATGTGGAGGGATCAATTAGAAGTCAATGTGGCGAGACTGTCAATAGATGCTCAAACAGACATTACTAGAAGTTATTAGTCGATTGTATCGAGTTAAACTTCATCATGACAGTTGGGGTGTTAAATGTTGAGAGAATCTATATTTTGATTGATGCCACAATACACAATAGTATGTAAACAGTGGCTGGTTACTTACTTATCTGTGTGGTAAACAAGAGAAAAGTTTTAGAAACAACCCATGTGCCGACGTATGATGTCCATGCACTAACAGAATGAATGTTTGAGGTGTTTTGTGTGGGAAAATCCAAAAATATGACACACATGCGCCCACATAAACACAGGGGCTAAAAAAAGTTAATAAAAGTAGACTGGAGTTAATCGCGCATCCCAGTCAATTAGTTGAGTTAACCATACACTTTGTTATTGGGGTAATTCCAATATATACTTGTGTTTATCAAGCAAACGTAAAACTTTGGCACTTCCTCTGTCAAAAAGTGTGTCTTTGCAAACAAGGATCGTCTGAGGCCTGGCCAAAGAGCCGGGGGAGCATGACCTCCAGTGGATCAATATTTCAGGTCCAGGCGTCCCCTTTTAGAGTAGCGCGCTGATAAATGATCGATTTGGATCTGAAATACAGGGACACAAACAGATGCGTCTTTCTCTGGCCTGTGTTGTCTCATCTGCACTTCTTTCCAAATTTAATATAAGGCCCGTTAAGGCATTTTGTAGATAAGGAATTGTGATTGTTGAAGTGTTACCGGCTCTGTGAACACAGTCATTCCAAACACACTATCAGAGAACTCCACATTTGTCATCGGACTGTGACACAAACCTTTGCAATCTCCCCATTGTTTTTTTTTTTTTTTATGCTTTATCCCTCTGCTTATCTCAGTGTGATTTGAACATGCATCCTGGCCCCTGTTAAACAGTTTATCACCTCCAACGTGATTAACGGAACGTAAATAAAAAGTAGAGAGGAACTGTGGTTAAAACCAAGTCGTGAACAAAAGGTCCCATCTCATTGATGTTTGTGTAAAGGCCCTGTTCAGACGTCCAGTTCCTCCAAACGTCAATCAGCGCTTCTGTGTCGTATTTCAGTGAACGGTTCAATTAAGCAGATATAGTGGCATATTTTAGTTCCAGTCAATGCCCTATTGAAAAGCACTTAATGGCATGTAAATTGTTCCTTTGCGTATTTAGTGGGGTTCTGGTAAATAAAGATTTAAACACTCCACAATTGTCTCTTTAAGTGCCACTGCTGTTAAAGCTAATTGGGCTGTGGGGTTTTATATCTTCCACACCCGGCACCAGGATAAAAAAAAAAACAAAAAACAATTCAGCCGATGTGCTACAGTGGCACAGTCCCGTGCGATGTACACCTACTGTATATGTATATTTTAATACGGTCAGGCAGGTCCGGGTTTGGTTACAGACGTACAGGTGTATGTATTCACACTTGGTGTGTGTGTGTGTGTGTGTGTGTGTGTGTGTGTGTGTGTGTGTGTGTGTGTGTGTGTGTGTGTGTGTGTGTGTGTGTGTGTGTGTGTACAATTTAACCCAGTGGAGATGGGATGTCTAGAAACGCAGGGCTTACATTTCTGATAAATACACTTGTTTTTCGTCCAATAAGCAGGGAATTTCAAGTTTGCTCTGTTGTGCATGAACCTGCTGGCAAAGTTGATATCACAGAAACGCCAGTTGCAGAAAACGACAAATGGCTACTATGTAAATGCAGGGAGCAACATTTTACTTATTGCATTTAAAATCACAATTATCCTCGGTGGGCATGTGGGCTGGGAGTGGGAGTTGGGGAGGGGGTTGTGATGCTGAAAGTGAGGCTAGGCCATACTCGCTCGGCCACATCAATCAATAAATTCAAATTACTATTCCAAATTCATCACAGTCACACAAATCAATGCAGCTGCCCTGCTTAGCTAATGCGAAAATGCCAGTGTCTGCACACACACACACACACACACACACACACACACACACACACACACACACGCTCACACGCGGCAATCCACTCTTGAAAGGAAAAACATAGCAGAGACTGGCCTGTTTGGGGGTGGCGGGTATGGGGGGATTTGTGTCCTTCACGCTTAACATCTTCTAATGCAACGGGGACGCAAACATGGCCAAAAGGCACATGTATGATGCGACTGCCGTACAAAAACACAGCCTCACTGTAAAGCTGTGAGCATAAGGAAGACGCAGGCAAATAGAGGTTTGGGGGGCATTTAAAGATCGCATTAACGATAAAAACAATTCGTCTTTGCATCTGTGTTGAATTCCACACTCTATCTCAATGTATTTGGTGGGATCAATACAGCCCTGATCGATAAGGATAGCCAGTGCATCTATCAATTATCCCGCCTCAGCACTCTCTCCCATTGGTCTCTCCCCTGGAGCAGAGGGGGGAAGGCGGGAGCCGGAAAAGGTCGGGAAACGGGACAGCTGTTTTATAAATATATGCTTAAAACGCCCATCCACTCTTCCTCCCGGTTAAAAAAGAGCACGGTTGATTTTGCGACCAAGAACCTTTTCAGGTCATATACTCGTTTACTTTGTTAGACTTTGTGCTGAACAACAGAATATTTCTAACGACGTTTAAAATTACACGATTTGTTGCATGGACGCTTTTTTGTTTTCCCACTCGACTTTTGCTGCTATGCATTTATTTCATGATGTGCCATGGTATGTTAAGGTCCCTTTTCGGCACGAAAAGCGCAGTATAGTTCATTACCATCTGAATGGCCGGGGCACGTGCCAGGGAGTGCAGGTCAAGACCCACAGGACACGGAGGAAAAACATTGTTGAGAAGGAGGGTGGGAGGCTTCTATTCATGTTTCAATAGACTACACGCAGTTTACACAGGCCTAATCCTGGAGCAATCATCTCGCACCATCCCCCAACCCCTCCACACTTTGGCCATGAGTATCAGTGCCTCCATTTTCTTTGGCAGTCATAATCTGTGTTATGATGACCCATTTGTTTTCCTTGTGAGTGATTCATTTGTGGCAATAAACTTACAATTTTAAAATACTTCGATGTTTCAATCAGACAAGTATAGGAGAAAATAATTTATCTGCAAAATTATTAATTCATAAGTGTGTAGTGTGCAATAAAGTTGCAGGTAGTGTAGGGTTTTATTTCTGAAAAGTCTATTCGGTCCGTTTTCTAGTTGTGTTAGTAATGTCGCTGTCCAGGGTGCTGAAATATCCACACTCAGGACCTTGTCTCTATTTTGAGGACAGTTCAAGGTGGTGAACTGGAGTTTTACCAATAAATACTTAATAGCATTCTTGTAAGCCCTAAACACCATTATTTCATCCAACAGCTTTCACCCATCGATCAATATTACAATCCACAATCGCGTCAATCACACCATCCTGCATCCTACTTTCCAGTCCAGCACGAAGCCCACCAGGGTTTCCGGTTAAATCACATCTCTGACTTCTTTTATAAGCTACAAACTGAACCTCGTGGTTATCTCAGGATCCTCTACAAAACATGCTGATGCATCTAAAATTAGTAATGAGCGGTGCCATTTTTGTTCATTCTAGACTGGATAATGGGTTTAATTGGGTAGGGCATTAAAATGATTGATGCCAGATAATCTAAAACTTGATTTTTTCATGAAGGGATGGCTTGATGTTGGCCTGCGAAATGATCGATTGGTACTTTAATAATTGATGTATGAGGGGAAGATAGGGGAGTAAACAGTGCAGCTGTGGTTTCGCAGCCTCGTTGTTCGTTAAGTACAGCAACGTGTGATGTAAGTACTGATGCACGCGTGTACAAGCATCGCCTTTGCAATCCCCTGGTGGGAGAGCAACAGTCATTTTCTTGAGGTTATACCCCGAGGCTGTTTTGTTTAAATCCCTCGTTCAGTGTGTAGGTCAGTCCACATGAAATGCCTTGCATCATTATTTGTAACAAAGTATGAGGAATTCAGTTTTATGATAAGGTAAAAATGCATTAAATGTGCAGAAATTGTGGCGTAGCATGCACAAACTATTGATCTGAAAGAACACGGGAGGCATAAACGGATGAGAACTTTCCAAAACTATAACATGGATTTGTCCACTGTATCTAGATAACTGCAACTATAAGCTTCACCTTATAATTCAGATTTTTTTCAACCAATGCGCTGCGTCCCAACATACCATGTGACAGTATAGCAGCAGCTCTAGCCTGCTTACACGTCGCCTCCTCGTTTCTTCCCTCATGTATGTATGTGATCTGGATGTAGAGCGAGTCTGCGCCACATTGTTAAGGCCGATCTGGCGAGCCCTGAATCTGTATCGATTTCCATTCCCCGGCTTCTCCTTTCCATCTCTGGAGCTGCGCCATGCAGCCATGCAACCCCCTCCATCCCCACCATGCAACACCTTTTCTCACATTAACAGCTCACCTTTCCACATACACATCACAACTGCACTCATAAAGCTGCGCTCTGACACTGTGGCGGGATTCTCTGCGCGTTACACCACAACTGCCAAGTGCTGACTTGAAAACGTGAGGAGAGGTTAGTGGCTCCCCTCTATTTCTGTGATAGAGTAGGATTAGCAGCATGAGGCGACTTAAGGTTCACAGTCGTTTAACCTCTTTTTGCTCATTATACATCCCGCCCACACTTTCCCGTCCTGCACACACTGCTCTGACCACGTCGACCTTATTATTCAAAATGATGTGATTTTAATACAAATCAGATTAGTCTGACAGAGGCGGGAGCCCGCACTGTTTCCTCACATCTTCACCAATTTCTCTTAAAGTACGCACGCACGCGCGCGCGCGCCCACGGAGCTTCCAATTCACACGGGGTACGTGCTTAGCAATTATAAATGCAGTAGAGGTCTGGACGCTGTACAGTCTCGAATACCGTCTTTTCTATTTTAGATGATCAATTCCTACGCTACTCCGTCGCCCCTCGCCAAACCGGATCGATAGGAGAGAATGACCTTTAAATCAAATTGCTGGCAGAGTCAACGGCATGCACGCGGCTCGCATCAAAGGGTTAATGGCACTGCGCGCGTGCCCGTAGCTCAGGCTAAAATACAAAAAGAACAATCCAGAGACAATTAAGTGTCAATATTCCTTCTTTAGAGTCAAATGCTTGAACAGCTATATATTAAGACATGAGATGATTATGGATCTATGTGTGTGTCTCGTGAGAGTGTGACTCACCAGGAGTGGTGGTAGCTTTGCGTGAAAGTGGCAACCATCTCAGCATGTTGCTCAAGGTGTCAATGAGCTGTTATGTAACATAGGGGTGCCCCCCAAATGCGGGACTGCACCTGCCCTGAACCCGTGCAACAAATACTCAATCCCCTCTTCACGGGGGAGTTTCCGAAATATACTATTGTGACTCTGATTTTATTTCCACTTCGCCCTTTGACCTAATTTGTGGCAAATGATGGCTGCCAGTTATTTCTTAGAAAAGACGAGTATTCTTGTGGGATCAGGTAAAGGACTGGATTTTTTTGGGTGAGCAGACCCGCCACTGGTTGTAAATCAGTGTCCGGCGGCGTTGAAACAGCAGTGATTCCGCATACTCACTGCTTATCTGACGCACTGACAGGCCATCGGTTATTAAAGGCTCGATAATGGCTTGTTTAATGCGCAGGCTAAGAACACAAGGCAAGGACATTGTCCGCGCAATTAAAGAGAGGAGAGGGGGCATCCAAGCGATCACTGTAAAACCCCACCGAAAGCAAGAGAGTGTTGATGAAATCTCACATTTTTGGCTTGAAAAAGAGAAATCTTCAAGTCTCTTGTTGATTGAACCGTGCTTTATTTCTAAATTCTGAATTTAAAAAGATATATACTTGCAGTAAAGATAAACTAATAAAAAGACGACTGACTGATATTTGACTATTATTGTTGTCCTCTTTCACACAATAATTAGAAAAATATTTTTCACTACTACTACTAATGTAAATAATAATAATAATAATAATAATAATAATAATAATAATAATAATAACAATAATAATAATAATAATAATAATAATAATTCAGCCGCTATGAATAACATATCAAGGGACAGAGCAGCCTGGAGATGGGTTGGAGCCCCTGTAAGTTTTTCTACAGGGTCGATCACTACAAAACCGCAAAACACACGCACACACACACACACACACACACACACACACACACACACACACACACACACACACACACACACACACACACACACACACACACACACGGCTTATCGTACCCACAGATGCAACCCGAAACTCCGGTTGGGCAACCCCACACAGATCAACAAAGGAACAAAACGACTGTGAAATCAATTGATGAATGAATCGATGTCAGCCCGTATAGCTTTGTGTTGTATGCTATTAGATATAACGAACTGATTTAGTGATATTAAAAGAAGTGACCATTTGTTTGATTTGAGTTGAGTGAAATATTTCATTTGAAAAATTTCAGAAACATTTTCAGTCAAGTATGTAAAATTGTTGTTGTTGCTGTTGTTGTTGTTGTTGTTATTATTATTATTATTATTATTATTATTATTATTATTATTATTATTATTATTATTATTATTATTGTTGTTATTATAGGTCTTGTGTCAGGTGATTTGAAATGTTAGATGTAACTAACAAGTACAAAATAACCATTAATGAATAAAAATAGTTTCCATGTGATATAATGAAAAATAAATGACAATGAAATAAAGAAAATTACTGTGAGACTTTATAATAATCCACATTAATTTTGAATTTATGTAAAAAAAACTTTAATTTCTACAGAATTAGTCACTCAAATATACTATATATATATTCAATCTTAATATGTTTAATTTAGTCTTGTAGGGACATGATCATATGCAATTATTTCACTGCAAGTAGTTGGCATGCAAATATTTCTATTGACTGTCTACCTCATGTGATTGAGTGAGGACGGTATTGGATTGAATCTGGGAATTTTGTGAATATTGAAAAGCTGTCTGTGTCCGTGGAGAGTAAACAGGATCATCTGACTGCAGATCGGTATGATGATTCTCTTGCGACAAATAAGAAATTAGCAGAGTCGTGACAGCTCACTGGCATTTGAAGAATTTGGTAAAGTGAATATCATCATATCCTCAGAGGGAGCTTTTTGTTTGTACAGTCACTCCGTCTGCAAGTAGTTTCAATATGAAAAAAGGACACATTTCTGAGTGTCCTCTGTAATTCAAGCCATTCCTGAAGGACTAGCACTACTGATCAAAATAAAATAAAATAAAATAAAATAAAATAAAATAAAATAAAATAAAATGTCCATAATAAAAAATAAAAAAATACGAACATTGATATTTTCCAATTGTGCTTTTTTTTTTGTTTTTTTTTTTTTTACCAGTTAAAGAGAACAGTCTCTCCAAACATCCCAGTGCCAATATAGTAGTAGAATGAAATAGAATTCTGGACTGTCATTGTTTAAGAAAAAAAATTAGAGGTCAAAGTGACATGGCAAAAATATATGGAAGAGGGATAGAGTTGTCATATTTGTCTTTGTGTGTGTGTGTGTGTGTGTGTGTGTGTGTGTGTGTGTGTGTGTGGAGGGAGAGGTGTATAAATGTCAGTGATACTAAATATTCATTGTATAATTTAAATATAGAAAAAATGTTCACGAAAGTAGTTTATTTCTGTACATACAGATAAGAAGGGATGCTGGAACTCATTTTCGGTCACATCCAGTTTCTTATGTTTCAGTATCAGCAATGTTTCCTAAGACTTCTCTGAGAAGCCGTAAATGCCTTCATAAACATGAAGCGCACACCTGTTGTTTTGTGGGAAAGAAACCACAGGCCTCCCCGCCTTTTCAAAATAAGCATCATGATCATTACCGTTATCACGCATAACTGGTCAAAGCAATTATGAATGAAATCAATGGTAATCACAGATAAGAGTATCACCCTAACAATGGACGCACTCATACAAATAAATGGCACATGCAGACCAAGGCTACTATTAAACTGGCAAAATAAAAAAAAATAAAAAAAATGCAGGTTAAATTTCACACGTCTGGTTCTCTCAATCATGTGCGTAAATGGCTGAGTGCATTTAATTACCTAAAACCTCATAAGGAGCGTGATCATCACAGGCAGCAGCCTCAACTGATTATTGAATTTTCTTAGTACTGTGCAATTTCTTCGCCTCACCACTGCGTTGATAATAACACATACGGATGAAAACAGAGCTGAATAAACCCTTTTTCTTGAGTGCGTGTTTTTTTTTTTTTTTTTGCCTAATTCAGACGGACAAACGGGCGCGCGGGACTGTAGATTTTCTTTTAAATGCATATTTACAAAAGGTAAAGAAAATTCCATCGCAGGCATGACCGCGACAGTTGATACAGCAAATCTAAATAAAGGCTAAGAATCAAAAACATGTCGTGCTGCAAGAGAGCCTTGCTGGACTGAAGGGTGGGATGTGGGCGAACGTGTAACTGAGTTCAGGTTGAGTGTTATTGAAGTGTTGGAGAAGAAATGCCTCGCAGCTGAGTCGCAGGAAAAAGCAGACAAACAAATTGTGCCGCTTTATCAGTATATTAACACCAATTCTCACTCATTACATTAAGGAGTATTGAGTTGGAAGTGTGTTTTGGCCAGGCAGTGGAGAAAGAGAGCGAGAGAGAGAGAGAGAGAGAGAGAGAGAGAGAGAGAGAGAGAGAGAGAGAGAGAGAGAGAGAGAGAGAGAGAGAGCTTGGCACAGCCAAATGCCACAGTATGTAGAGGTCCGCGTGGATATTGTGCAAGTTGCCATCAATCTTCGGGGCAATAGCCCGTTGCAAAACAACAGCAGATGCGTTACTTAATAAATCGGCTGAAGTCTGATGATCAAATTACTCAATCACGTCTCTCACTATCTGGAGAAAAGTAGCAGAAGAACAAGCAGGCTGCATAGATTATTACTAAGGATGAGATTGGCTCCCAACAATGAAAAGGCTGCGGCGTGTTTTGTATATGTGTTTAAACGCGTCGAACCGTATCCGGTAAGCATGTTTATTGGTAAATTAATTCAATCAGCAGACAACGCTGACCTCGTCTGCTTTTACAGGGACCACAAACATGGCTCCGGGATCGGATTTCAAAGCAAAGGGAGAGGGGTTTTGAGCGGGACAGCCTGGGATATCCTTTATGCAGATGTGTGATCATAGTTTCATAAAACACCATGGGCACAATATTAGGCGGTTTGACTTTCTCATTATGAGCAGGAAGGGCAGTGATGATCAATAAATGATTAATGCTCAAGATGGACTCGCATGTGCGGACAGAGGGGGAGAAGGAGGAGGAGGAGGCTCACTGAAGACAGCTGTGAATATTCATCCGGAGAAAACATGAAGCAGAAGCAGGTGATCATAGTCTAGTTTCCCCTCTCAGGTTTGAGCTGCAAAGAAAGCTGGATCACTACAAGGTGCTTCCTGCTCGGTGTTCTCTCCTTTTTTTTTTTTTTTTTTTTTTTTGCGTCTGCAGCCCCTTCATGAATCTCCTCTCTGGGCTCACTCCCCCCTCCGAGGCATAATTAATTGGACGAACTGAATTTCACACACGAATTATTCACGAATCTATCGATCGATATTGAACACCCAGGGCCCTTCTCTTAACCTCGCTTGGTTTGTCGTGAAGCAAAGAATATTAATGTCATCAGTAGAAGAGAAATAGGCCTAAGTTATACCGTTTTCAGCGGAGCATAAAGGAAGAGTAAAAAAAAAAATGATAAAAATACACAAGCAGTCAGATTACAATCATAATATTTAAGAGGGTCACTCTGGTTTTTGACCAATATGACCCCAATTTTATTGGAACCGCTGCTGTAAATAATGTAAAACTTTGAAAATCAGCGAGCGCGTTTTCCAGCCTTCATGTGTGTGCGAGGCGCTTAAGGGGTTAATTTAAAGTAGGTCAGCTCCTCTGCACCAACTCCACATCTCGGGTTATAGAAATCTCATTTCTCTTTGCACGTCTATCAGCGGGGTGTGCGCCTCTGAAAACACTCAGCAGCGCGCTCGGGATCATACCCGCTCCTCATTGAGCATGCGTTTATGTCCGTCTCTCTGCTCGGTGCCTACTGTAGCTCTAAAAGCTGCAATGATCGATTTTTTTCTTTTCTACGTCGAGCTTGGTTCAGTAATCAGGGCCCCCTTCCTCACCGATCGATCGATATTGATTACTAAATCCAGCGCCTGTAGCAAAGGCAAGCGCACTATGGCGCCCCGTGCAGCCGGGCCACGGTGAGAGCGACACCTGCCGACCGAGGCGGCGCAAGGCAGGCGGTCGATGAGGCGGCAGGACGTGACTATCCGGTGGAAAGATGAGGAGAGGGACTGACTGTGTCAGCTGGATGTGTGTGCGGGTCCACTGAGAGGGCAAGCACGGCTTCCACTGACTCCACAAAGCAGCATTTCCACAAAAAACTGCGAATGTTTATTGAGGTTGTTCAGATTTCTGCTTCTCCAAATTTGTACAATATGTAGCTATACCTAAATGGATTTATAATGACTTTATTCTACATTTTCAATACGAAACAAGGAGGGCTCACTTAAACTGGCCTAATGCCAGTTTAATTAGCATGTAAAATATACAACCATACACAGTAATGCCAAAAATACTGCAACTCATAAATCTCACATATTTTTATTTTTAGTATAAACATAAATTTGTGGTAAACGGCTGGATCAAACTGGTCCAAAGCTGTGTGTGGGGAAAATAGTTCAGAGTTGTCATGGTAGTACAGGTGATCAGTCTTACTGGAAACTAAATAAGGCAATTACACATTCATCATGGATTACAAAAAAGAAAAGCTTAGAGAGATATTCTGTCAAAGTATTCATTTTATTAAGCACAGCCACAAACACATTTTTGCATGGGTTAACAAAAGTTGTGTCTTCTTAAAAGGCTACATTTGAAATTACACCTTTATTAAGAAACACAGTCATGTAGAAAACGTTAGACGTCAGCTACAAATTTCACCGGACATGAAATGTATATTATTGCAGCACTCTTTTTGTCCCAACTTATTTCACCAGTGTTATCAGAAATTCACATTAAAATTACAGTCTGAGGCTGGAGGAGGAATAGACATGTCATGGGTGTCAGCACCACACTTTGCTGCAGATTTGTACTTCAAACAGACCCGGCAAAGCTTCAGCACATGTTCAGGCTCATTGTCCTGCTGGGACATGAATCCTCTCTTTCATGAAACTTTAATCTAGAGGGGCTGCTGGATCTCTAGTGAAAATGTAACTTCCCCCTAGATCAGAGAGATTTTAACAGGAGAAGTGTCGTCATGCAAAAGAAGAGGATTCTCCCTGAAAACAATGACTAATTCTAACGAGAAGTTAAAATTAGGATTTGTTCCTGACACTACTCTGATAAGAGCCTTGCAAAAGTACAACAGAGACTCATTGATCTAATTCTCTTTCAA
>NC_043766.1:20565410-20717910 GCF_902148845.1 Salarias fasciatus | reverse complement strand
AACATAGTTTTGCCAACATTAGTCTGAAGAAAAATATAGTGGTAAGACGGATTTCAAATCTTTCAGCAGATTTGCAAAACAGACCACAAACAGCATTCATGTGTAATATTTTCTACAAAGGACTTGGTTTTTTGACATCTCACTAAATTTTGCACCAAGACATTTTTGTACAAAAGGGATGTTGTTGAAATTGCACTCAATTTTTTTTTACATATGCTAAGAATGACATTCAAAAAGTTTTTCATGTCGATCATTTCACACTCAAACAAATGGAAATATTTTCAGTTGCTGTTTACAGACTAAGATGCTATTATTTTAAAGTAGGCTGCATGCACGCCTGATCTAAAGTGCATGGGGCACAAAGGAGGTGAAGAAGAAAACACTGGCAGGACGGATTGGATGGAAGACAGAGGTAACAGTGAAAGGAAGTGTTTACAATACAGCGGTGAGATCTGACGGTGTATGGTTTGGAGACAGTAATATTTTTTTAGGAGAAAAGAGGATGGGCTGGAGGTTGAAGTCATGAAGATGCTGAGATTTTCTTGTGAGTTAAAGGGAGGATTAAAAATGAAGAGATCAGAGGGAGAGCACAGAGTAAATAATACTGACATGAAGCCAGACCATTTCTGAGGAAAGATCGTGGATACCGAAGGATAAAGGATGGAGCTATCAAAACATGTAGTGCAGAAGGATATGGACATGTTTGGTGTAACTGTAGAGGCAGGATGATATAGTGGCATGGAGGAAAACAAAAGCATGATGATGATGATGATGGTGCACAATATGTGGTAACGTGGTGTGCAGCCTGTAGTGCATGGGCCGGTGTTTGCGTGCTCCATCCAGCAGGGGGCAGTGCGCGCTCGCAGTGCGCCACGCAGCGTTTCCTCTGAGTAAACTGTGCAAACTGATTTTCTACAAAGTGGCCGCTGCAGATTTGGTGCTAACTTCAGAGCCACGACGTGTCCCATTTTCCGTCCGTAGTTTAGGAGCCCGTTGCTGTTTCGTGACTTGCCCCCCTTCTTCCAGGCGGCTCGGTTCGTCTGGACTGACAGCAGGAAGATTGTCTCTCTACGTGGCCGTGGTCAGTTGGCGTGTCCTGGCTCGGTGTGACGGCTGTGCAGTCCTCCTAAACAGTCTGCACCGGACGAAGCTCAAACTCCGCTAACTTCAGGACTGTCGTGACCTGTTTACAACCAGAGCTGAGGGTGAAGACAGTCGGGGCTCAGGATGTCTGTAGCGGGCTTGAAGAAGCAGTTTTACAAAGCCAGTCAGGTTTGCAAAACTTTTTTTTTTCTTTTTTTTTGTACGCTAACTGTCATGTAATATTAGCGGCTAGCCCCCGCTAGCCTCGTCGGCTAACGGTAGTAAGATAGAATGCTAACTTTAAGAATGCTTTGTTTGTTTTCTAAGCGACAATAGACAACTTGAGTAAACTGTTTCTGTGAAAAAAAGTTGTTCGAAATCTGCTGTTTGTGTCCTTTTTAACTCTCGTCGTGAAGTTATTAATCAGTTTCCCTGTTGCATTAACAGCTAAAACTTTGCTCACAGCATCTCAGATAATATGCATTTTGGTTCGTATTCATGTTTTACTTACTTCACACAGCAAATTTTATTCACTGACCACTCACTCTGTGGTAAACAACACTGCCAAATAGACTTTCTGTGTCGGAGCTTGAAGAGTAAGAATATTGGGTGTAACCCAGTGTAAAATTTAGGGTGCTGACCTCTGATCTTGGTTTGGAATAAGTCAAATCAGTTTCAGTTTCTCCACGTCCTGAGATTTCCGTCGTGTTTAAAGCGGATTCGCCAATTTTCCAGCTGTGCTATGGGCTCAGATCAGTATTTAGGAGAAAACCTGTCTACATCTGCGTTGAAAGTGTCACTACCTGTGATGGAAAAACATACAAGTCAAAGGATTTGGTGTGCGATTCACAATGTGCGTGTTTTTAATTTGGGCCAGCTTCTCTCAGTCATGGGAGGGGAGAGTTCAAAAAGATGTTTTGAATCTTCTTTTTTTTCTTCTCACCCCTGCTGATCTAAGCAGGAAAGACATTTGGTTTCTGCCCTAGCTTCCTGTCAGGAACAGATCCCTGTGAAGGAAAAATAACATTATTTGAAACAAAAAAAAAATCTGCTACCCTCTTACTGACACTGCTAAATTCAATGAAAAGGGGGAGAAAAAAACCTTTGATGTAAAATCAGTGGTGTAGGAGAAAAAGTAATGCTGATGCAGAGAAGGAACTGGAAATAGTGAGCTCTCCTCTCTTCGACTGCATTGCAGCTACTTTCCTTGCCAAAACTCCATGCTATTCAATAACAGTGGACATAGCTCAAATTTTCTACACTGGAGGCATGCACAAACTTGGCTGTGGGAATTGCATGTGTTCCTTGTTGTTCACTTTTACTCCTGGCAAAATCCTTCTAAGAAAATAGCTTGGAACTTAAAATGCCATACTATATATGTGTATATGCATTCACTTACCTATTTATCTGTATTCTACTGACTAATGCTTTTAGGTATTGCTTTTTATGATTGTTTACTCTATGTACTCCATTCACTATCTGTGACTCTGTTTATTCTGTACTATTACAATTTATGACTGTTTAATAGGTATGGACCCCAGGAAGATTAGATGCCACCCTGGTGGCAACTAATGGGGATCCATTCACAAACAAACAAATAAATAAACAAATACTTTTAACAACACCCTGAGCATCTTTAAATTACTTGTGCAGCTCCAGGTGCTGACAATTTTGGTCAGCTGTATATACCTGCTAATAGAAGAAAAACAATGCCACATTATAGATAAACACAAAAAGATCTGATTAAGTGAATGTCAACATTCAATCTATTTGGGTGTATTGGATGAACTACAAAGATGCATGAAGATCCAAACAAATACAAACCACCTCAAAGATGACACTGTCCTTGTCATCAACTTTATTTTTCTCAATGTTGCTTTTCCTCATCTGCAGTATAATACAAAATAAGTCAATCAACACTGGAAATTGGATAGGATTGGAATAGGATTGTAAATAAAACACATACAACTGACTTGAAAATAACAATAGATAACATTTTTTTCATAAAAAATATTGCCTGAACTTTTTGTCTTACTGAAATCTGAACCTATTTGAAGTATTTTACATTGTTGGACCAAAGTGCAGGTTTCAAGCTGCTGCACAACTCACTTGATTGTCCAACATACTTTCTGTTGTTTAACCTTCATATAGCACATCATCACCATTTGATAAAAATTATCTCATCTTTAAAGGATTTTTTTTTTGTAAATGCTAATTAAACAATGTAATAACTTATTGATTTCATGATTATTGCAATGTTCATTCATATATTCATTATGTGCTTTATTACATTTGAATGGGCAAACGTTATTTATCCTGAAGTACTTCATCATTGGCTGTATTTAAATTGTTGTTTCAAATATTTCTGAGATTTTTGCAGCAGTACTATAAATTTGATTAATATTATTTCCATTGTACGTCACATAAGAATATTTCAGAGTGCAAGTGATGAGATATTTGATTATTGATTGTTGAGAAATTAAACACGTGATTATATACAATTCTAGAAAAAAAATTGTGTTGTAATGTCAACATAAAATTGTGTAAGTTTTCACATTGCATTTTGTCCACATCCCCCGTCTGTAGTGCTGGTTAGCGTTCGTGTGTAGAGACAGGATGAAATGATTGGTTGTGGTTGGCTGATTAATCATTATGTAAGCAAGAGGAAGTCAAACTGTGTGAAGTATAAATGTAGAGCAGTGGATGTTTTCATGTAAATGAACTAAGAGTAAAGAAAATAGTTATTTAAAAAAAAAAAGCTCTGACCGTGATCCAGTTATGTCAGTGAGCAGTGAATTAGGCCAGCTTTTTTGAACATCGACAGAAAAGGTGCTCAATATTAAATTACACACTTATTTCTATCATCACTTCTTTAAGATTATGTTTATTGCTCTTAATATTTGAAATGACATCCAGCTGTTACAGTATATTTTTAAGCCTCTTACTGTAATTTCTTGTTTTGTCTGAAAGTACCATATCTTTTCAGGTTTTATTTCTTCTTGCATAATTTAGCTTTAGACTTTGCATAAGTTAGTTCATACGAGACATAACCATCTGAAAATATTGTTGTTTCCACCTCATAGTTGAGCTCTCTGTGTGAATTAGCCTTTTCGCACAGCAAAACGAAAGTCTGAATGAGATACTAACATTTAAACAAGCACTTATTATTACGATGAAGAATGCCTGTAATAGACTGATCCCTCTGAGTAGCTCTTTGTATTGTTTTTACCAAAAACTTTGCAACACTAGCATTGTGTTGCTCTTTGTGGTTTTTCTTTGTGTACATGTAAACAGTAATGTTACACTCACATCACAAAAATACTATGCTGTTCAGTGGCCACACAATAATCCTATGAGTGGCTCAACACTAACAAACTCATCAGTGTAGTTTGGTTATAAAAGTAAAAAAGTAATTTTTGAATGCATGGTTCTTTCTTATCATCAGTGCAGGACTGTCCGTTGCAAGTCATAGGTTTTCTCAGAGTCAAATGCGTAGTAGACTGCTGCAAATGAAGTCTGTGTCTTCACTTGTGACCTGAATCCCCCAAAGGCCCCCTGTCATGTGCTTTCTGCATGCAGCAGAGATACCACAGTGTAGCACACTTCTTTGGAAAAGGCCTTCAGCTGCTGAAATGCAAGAATTCCTGTACTCCTGTCGAAACTATATAAACTGTTTGGAATAAGGACGCTACATAGTGTAACATCCCAACTATTTAATGTGCTAACATTAAGCTTGATGAGTAAACTTTCAAACTAGCTATATTTTCTGCACTCATCTACGGTAGTTTGAGTCTTGTAAACAAAGAATAAAGCCAGCTGTTGCTCTGTAACTGATGTGAGAAATAACAATGTATTTTCACCACTTACCCAGTTTACTGGATTTGGCTGTTAATTAACTTAAAACTATGTCAACACCTGAAAAGATGATGTGGTGCATAAAGGTAAACAGATTGAGACCTATCTAAGCTAACATCAAATGAAGGACAGCATACTCATACAGTCAATATATTGTCACCAACTCATCTAACCAGCATGTCTTTATGGAGTAGTCTGAGTAAAGAGGCAACAATCCTTAACTCCAAACACAGCTGTCCCATTGCAGAATTAAAATCCTGTCATCTTGACATAAGGCCATGTGTTGACAGGTAAAATAGGGTAAAGGATAAACGATCCATAAACGACTCCATATTTCAATATGGAGTCCAACAACTTTATTTTAGAGTAAAATGCATGGGAGATGCTCATATTCATTAAATCAAGATTTTACGCTTGTGTCGTCCTCAATAATCACCAACAAAAGACTGACATCGCTTTATGTCTTGTGGTAATTGGAGGTATTTTTGTTTTGGCCCTTTCACTTAAAAATATTCACAAATGTGAAGTAGTGTAGCCCATAGCCTTTGCAGTCAAGACTATAATTATTCCATTGCAGCGGCCAAACTTATCTTTGCTTAAAAAAAGTTCAAGTAATTTCTTTTTCAGAACTATGGGATTCAGCACAAGTGTTTTTTTTTAAAGCAGTGCTTGTACTGTAAACACAGATTCATTTATTTTCCAATTGTCTACCTAAACATTAAATCCATTATGGTTTTTCTTCAGCATCGAAAAGTTGTACTATTGTAAACTGTGCAGAATCCTTCATACATTTTTTTTTTGATGCAAATGGGTGTTTTCATGTCTGATTCTGACCTTATTTTGCCCTTAAGTCACTTGTGGATTTATATTGATGTTGTGACCTCCACTTGTGTCCTTGTTTATAAAAATATGTGCAGTCTCTCGTCGTCCAGCAGGCAATTTTAAATTGGAGATGTGCGTCAGCTTGTTTTCCACATTAATCTAAACCTTATGTGCAACGTTAATTACTTGGCTCTCTTTTGTTCTTTTCCTTCCCCCCTTCACTTGTCTCTCTCTCCTTCTCTTTCTTCCTCCTTGTCTCTCCCCCTGTAGATGGTTAGTGAGAAAGTTGGAGGTGCTGAAGGAACTAAACTAGATGATGACTTCAGAGACTTGGAACGGGTAAGAAAAGAATCCCCCTGTAGTTACAAAGGCGATGCCTGCTTAAAACTGTCTGCCTAGATGTTTCACACACAACTCAGATAGACTTTTCCTTTTGTTATTGATGTGTTTGTTAAACCAGTGAAGAGCACTGGAGACACACACAGACATCATTTGCATCATCAGCATTTTACTGATAATCAAGTCGAGTTGATCCAACTGGGACTGACATAAAGTGTAAGCACTCTCTGGACAACATTTTCATTGGCTAGGGATGGCATATAATGACCTGAAAATTGTACTAATTCAAAAATAAATCCAACATAAAATCTATCGTATTTATTGAGTACTATGCTGCAACGTGTTTCAATTTGATAGAACAAATACCATCTGTATTCCTTAAAGCATGTTTTTGAATGCTTTTCATTAGGCAGCATATTTTAAACAATAGGTGATGACCATACATCTGCGATATGTTTTAGTAGTTCTTCAAGCATGGGCTCTTTTAATGTTGGCATTTGCTTGTTCTGTGTTCCAGAAAGTTGATGTGACTAGTAAAGCAGTAGTGGAGGTGATCTCCAAAACATCAGAGTACCTGCAGCCCAACCCGGGTAAGAAGAAGGCCTGTTCTCATGCCTGTGACTACACAATCTCACCTCTATCATTGGTAATGGTTGTACTTCTTTTTCATCCATTTGTACAGCATCACGAGCCAAACTGTCCATGTTAAACACCATGTCAAAGATCCGTGGACAGGTGAAGAATCCAGGATATCCTCAGGCTGAGGGGGTGCTTGGTGAGTGTATGACCAAGTATGGCCGGGAACTCGGAGAGGACACTAACTTTGGTAAGATATGTATTTGTATGTAATCTGGTGTAGTGTAGTGAATTTCTAGGATAACAACTTTGAAGTAATTGTTGGGAAGTGTCAACACACACACACACACACACACACACACACACACACACACACACACACACACACACACACACAGTCTTGTATTTCTATCCTTGTGGGGACCGTCCATTGACTCCCATTCATGTCTAGCCCCTAACCCTGACCCTTACCCTAACCCTAACCCACACCACAACAAAGCCTAACCCTAAAGAAATGTTTTTGCACTTTTACTTTTTTCAGTAACAACAACATGGTCAAGAAAACACTGTTTCTCCTACTTAGGACCGGAAAAAGGTCCCCACAAGGCACGTCGTTCCACGTTTTGCTATCCTTGTGGGGACATTTGGCCCCGACAAGGATAGAAATACAAGAACACACACACACACACACACACACACACACACACACACACACACACACACACACACACACACACACACACAGTATTGTGCTTCAAAATGCTCACTGATAAAAGAATGACAAATGTTGATGATATGCTTTGTACTAAGAATGCACTGACAACACTTTTTTTAAAAGACATGTACCAGTACTAACATTTAACTACTTGCCAATGCCAATTTATTTTTAATACACACGTGATATGCAGAGGCTAAGCAATGCTGTGAACTACCTCCACACAGCATCTGTGTCAACGGTACACACGTCTCCCATAGGATTATAGCCTACAGTACGTGAAGGGAAGTGGGCCATAGACCGAGGCAGAATATAGCATCGCTGGCGTGTGAACCCTGAAACTCTTTAACATATAGCCTGTAGCATGAAGCATGGCTTTTAGCTTCATACGTAGCAGTTAAACTAATGAGCAGCATCTCTGCTTATCCAGATGTCACTTGTGATTAAGTTGCTGGTGTTGTACAAACTATCTTTTGTACCTCCCCCTGATATTTTGGTAGATCATAGTTTACAGTCTGCCTTCCACTCACTAATAATAAAGAGTCTCGCAGCTGCTGACTTTGCGCCTGTGGGGAAAAGTTGCAGCCACACGATGTCACATAAGAGTTCATGGGTTGTATCGGGGGATCTTTTTCTGACTTCAAGTACAAGTACTCCATGCAGTATCGGACCCAATACCTGATATTGTTATCGGTGCTTCCTTGCTTGGCCCTGTTTCAGGTGTGAACAAATGTATGTTTGTGGCAGCATGTCTGAGTCTGTGTTCATGCATGAGCATATATTTGCCCTTCTTTGACACTTTTTGCTGAAAACCTGGGATATAGCCACACTTTAATAGTCCTACCTCAGAGGACCATAATCATAGACTCCACTACAATGTGTATGAGGATCGTAAACCATTAAACATAAATTCATAGAGAAAATATGAGCAGGAAATGGATGAAATGCGTTTTAAAAATTACAGCATTTTTTGCACAAGGGAGGCTTTGTAAAAATGATTTAATGTTGAAACTGTACAGATTTTTCTATGAAAATGTCAGCCTTTTCTGGTTTTGTCATAAGACATCTTACTGAATTTCAACTTTTGTATTATGTTTTTGTGCTTCTTTGCAGTCAAACAAAGAAAATCAGTTGTAGTATCACTGTTTAGAAATCATAATATTACTCTTCAGGTTCATCTAAGATCAAATTGGGCAGCTTGTGGCTTCACCCCTGGTATATATATGTATTACAGGGTGAGTAAGTAAGATGAGGCTTTGGAGATTATTCATCAGTTAGATGAAGGTCAGGATTTTAGGAGAGCGAGAGGGAGATACACACACACACACACACACACACACACACACACACACACACACACACACACACACACACACACACACACACACACACCATTAGCGCCTGCTCTTGGTTTAATAACAGCAGCACATCAATAAAACTGACTGAACTTTTAATTTGTGTCTGTGATTTAGGGGGAGCTCTCGTTGATGTAGGAGAGGCCATGAAGAGATTGGAAGAAGTCAAAGACTCTCTTGACATCGATGTTAAACAGAACTTTATTGATCCACTACAAGCACTCTGTGACAAGGACCTCAGAGAGATTCAGGTATCTGACAGACTCTTTCTAATATTGTGTAATCCCACACATACACTTAAGGAAGAGTAATAAATCACCATGATGTTACATTTTAGTCTTTATTAATAGGACTTTTCAACCTGTGCTTCAGTTTATGGAAAATTGTGACCTCAGTTTTTATCTATTATGATACAGATGAATTTTTTTTTTTTTTTTTTTTTTAACATTTTAAATCACTGAAGTGTCTAAAACTACACTTGTGTTTCAACACTTCAGCACCATCTGAAGAAGCTGGAAGGTCGCCGCCTGGACTACGACTACAAGAAAAAGCGCCAGGGTAAAATCCCGGATGAGGAGATCCGACAGGCCCTGGAGAAGTTTCACGAGTCCAAGGAGGTGGCTGAGACCAGCATGTACAACCTGCTGGAGACTGATGTAAGGACATGTCCCTGTTAGCTGAGTTGTACTGGCTTGATCCAGTGAAAAGAAATATCAAGGCTGGCCTAGCGTTTGTGCAGTCTAATCTTAAAAATGATCAGTATTGTATTTTCTTAGTATCCATTTTCTGTAAAGTGCAAATGAATTGTGAAAGTGAGCATTTTAAATAGGTTTTTCCCCTTGTTGAGTATCGTGGAGGGAAAAATTACTGAAATAACGAATCGGCTTCATTTTGGTTAAAAATATTTTTTAAATTACTTCCTTTTTCTCTGTGTAACATCTGTTAAGAAACAGGAACATTTCACAGAATCTGCACCGTTATTTTCAGCCTTCTTGTATTATTTGATTCTACTGTGAGGGCAATATGTGAAATGTATTCTGACTGTTTATGCTCATATACACACTCACCCACACAACAAACATGCACTTCATCAGTGAGACCTTTAAAGATAATAAAACACACCAGTTCACTGCATTAACACTGCCACAGGAGATCCATGTCCTTCCATAGCAGCAGTGAAAAAGCTTTAACTTTAGTCACTTTAGAGATTGATTAAAACAATTGCGCAACCAAACTGATTTTTATACTTTTTTACACAAACTGAGCAACACCTTGCGTGTGGACTTAGTTGATATTTCATGAGTGAGTATGGCCAGTACTCCTGGAAGGAAGTTACCCTGTTTCATGTTTCCTTTTATTTTTCCTGAGTCAGCTTCTTTCATGCTGTGACTCGTAGCTATTTAGACCAGCTTTATTAAATTAAAATTGAAGATTGAGTTTTGTTTGATAAAAAATAATATAAATTCCTAAATTGTAAAGAAGACTTCTAGCTTGCTTTTAAAATATGACTATATTAATATGTTATGACATCTTTTTTCAGTAATGGCACTTGTTTGGAATAATCAATCTCTTTCTTAATTTAATACAGTGTTTTGTATAAATGTAAAATGAATTGTAATAGTTGTAGCTAAACATGTGATTGACCAGTCCAGAGGAGGCACACTGTGTCTAGTTACACAATTATACAATTGATTTCATTCTGTAAGAGTTGCTGAAGACACATCTCCAGGGTGCTGTACATTTCCACTCACAGTTACTTTGGCTCTTAGGAAACGTGTTATATTCAGTACTTAGATCTTGATACTTCTCAACCATGGGAACGATACCTATTTAAATCAGGAACACTGGCCTATGTCATATGTGGTGTGTTTGTGTGTCTGTGTGTAGATAGAGCAGGTGAGCCAGCTCTCTTCTCTGGTGGAGTCCCAGTTGCAGTATCACAGACAAGCCGTACAGGAGCTGGAGGTTCTCTCTGACAAACTGCGGGACAGGTGCAGTAACTAAAGACTTTGACGCCCTTAACCAAGAGCTTGATTAGTGTTTGTGTCTTTGTGTGTGAAGCACTTCTGCATGGGGTCACATCCAAATGTCATAGTGTTTCATAATCAACTTTTTATTTTAGATGTATTGAAATGTAGCACTCACATTAGTTTGGCTTTTTGAACAGGATGAATGAGGCTCAGTCAAGACCAAGACGCGAATACACACCAAAGCCCAAACCCATATTTGACTTTGGAGACAACAACCATTCAAACGGTGGCTACTCGAGCTCCATGGCACCGCCACCATCACGCAACTCGGGTAAGAAGTTCTTTTATAGATTTAAATAAGTATGAAATTTGTGTGCGTGTGTGGTGTACCTGTAGATGTATGTGTTGTACTATATTATGTATGGACGGTAGGAGGGACAGGCGATCCTGTATTTATTTATTTATTTATTTATTTTTCAAGTGTTAATGTCAGGATGAAAAACATGCCCAAATACCATGAACACAAAGTTAATGCGACCTCACCTTTTTACAATTGCGTTATGCCTTTGTATAGTTTTATAATAACTGGAGAGCAAAAGAAACTGTTGCATTAACCACAAAATGCCTCAAATGACTCAAGGGCAGCAAGTCATGTAAATGGAAAAAGAACTGCCCTACTAGACTTTAACTGACAATAAACCATCCAGCTTTGTCGACACACACAGACGATGGACCGCATTAAACTCACTCCTCAAGATATTTGACAGAAAGTAAACTGAAAAATTCTTCACATTGCCAACATGATTGTCTGCAGCTGCAGCCAATCAGAGCCACTCAGCTGAAATATGGGAAACATTTCGATCTGCGAGGCTTTGTATTGCATGCACTGAATGTTCAATTTATTTTTCACATATAGAACAAACCTGTATTTGTTGTTGACCATGAGGAAAGTGCGTGTGTGCGCTTGCGTGTGTGCGTGGCCGGCCTTTCTCCAGCTGACCTTGTTCCTCTTTCCTCTGACATCATCAGAGCCGTCGTTTCACTTGGCTAGATTGTCCTTTCGGAAACCAGGATTGTGTGAGTCACTGATTGTGTGGGCCGTGTGTTTCATTGTCACAGTTGTTGTTGAGAAGTGGTCAACTGTGCATGAACTGCGCCTGGTGTGAAATGTAGAAGGGAGGACATTTGTTGTTTTTCACAGGTTTAACATGTAAGCAGTATTTTTTATGACAGGGTTGGCTTTTTGTTATTATTGTAGTTTTCTGTAAATGTCACTTCCTGTCTTGAAAATACTGTTACCTTGTGGCTCATGTTGTATTTCCCTACTAACTGCAAGCAGTGTTACAGCTGTAAGTGGCACGAGAATTCGTGGTATTAAAAAAAAATTGACGAAGAAAAATCGAAGGACTCAAAAGTTGAAATAAATATAAGTTTCAAGAACATAAAGGGGTGCTGTGCTCTGAGACTGTTAAGTTTGAGCCTCTCGCCCTGCCGTAGCAGCACTCTCAGTGGACGCTCCTGCATAGTGTTGCAGCTATTTAAGGCAGAGATGTCCAGCAGAGTTGGGTTTGATGCAAAAAAAAATTTAATTTGAGGCCAACATTTGTCAAACAATGATCTCTTAGCAGCTCTGTGCCTCTGCTATGTTATTTACTCAAGTCACATACAAGGCAGTTTGTACATTACAATGTGAGATGTTCAAAGACAACTGGCAATTCACCATTTTACCAAACTTAAAGAAATTACAAAATGAGAGACCCCAAATAAATGCTGGGTGTCTGTTACCCTTATGGAATGTAAAACTTAGTTGAACAATGTTGCTTTCCTTTTATACAATTGACAGCAGAAATAACTTTAAAGAGGACAATGGCAAAATGATTGTGCTCATTTAGACTGAACAACAAAAAGACCCATTTTTTTGGCCTGCCTTAATATCAACCAAAATTATAAAATCACTACTAAGACCAAAGTTTTTGTGACATTGTCATTTAAGTTTAGGAAATAATTATTAAAAAATTAAATAACAGATTATATTAGTAAATTTAACATCAGTTTTCATTCTTTATTTATTGCACAAACCAATTCTTGCTGTCAAATTTAATCTTAGAAATGATTTTCTTTCATTTTTATTTCGCATAGTGAGCTTTTCATATCCTGAGCCCTGTACTGTATTCTGTATTGTTTCATGAGTTTAGTATTTCGTTACACCCCTACTCGCTACTAATCTAATAAAGAAATGCCGTTAACGCTGTTAAACCTGAACAAACACGACGGCAATCACTGGCAGTCTTCACAAGCTCATTTGTTGTTTCCTGTGAAACAAACATATCAGATGTTAAAACTGAGGCATTTTATCAACTCTTGGAGAAAATATTAACCTATCTGGAATTTGACAGGCGCCACAGCTACACATTTCAGTGCCATGTTTATCTTTTGCAGCATCTTGTTGTTTCCTAACTGTCATTTTCTGGAACGTAAGTTGAAACTGTGGATCACACAGTAAAATGTGTTTGGCCATGTGTCAAAACGCTTCACAGTTTTATGTTGGGTAATATGTCTAATGTGTCTTACAAGTGTTTCACAATTTGTTGCATTGGTGACAAATTGCAAAATATGGCAAGCTGTGCCTGTTGGAAATGCTTCTTGTAGCAAGTCGAGTTACTGACATTTTGCTGATTAGATTTAATTGAAAAATGCTCGTCCGGCTGTTTTTTATTTTTGCCATTTACTGTTCTAACCTTTTGTTCTCCCTGCCTCAACTTTTTACAAAATGTGTTGCTTCTATCAAACTCAAAATGAGCTGATATCTGCCACCATATGAAAAAATGTCCGTTTTCACACCATTATATTTCATTTTCTTCTCACACCACATCAGTCCTGCTTCTGAACACACACACAGCAATACATTTATTCTATAGTCACCTACTTAAACTACTGTAATTTTAGACTTCATGAATCATACAATCAATCTATGGTGACTTTAACAGGCTATGCAAAATCAACATTTATACCAGCAATTAAAAAAACATCGCAAATACTAGATTTTAGCCTTAAACACATATCAGCCTCATGAAAAGGAAAATTGCTGTTGCTGTTTTTTTTTGTTGTTTTCGCTGTCCATTTGTGCTTCATTAGTTTTTTTTGTTTTGTTTTTTTGGTTTGTCATCTAAATTAGGATTATCTTTAATCAGTTTGGTAGTTTGGGCTATTTTATGCTTGTTCAAGCTTTTATCTACCTAGGCTAACTGATAAACAAAGGGAAACTTCATCATAAACATTGATCTGAGAATTAACGATCATGTTTGAATAGCGCTAAGCATCTTCTAATGTGAAATGATGCATTTTTTCCATAGTGAGATTTGAACACATTCTTATTTTTCAAAATTGCCGATATTCATTTCTGTTTTCATGTTCTGGTTGCACTTTTGACCATTGAATACTTGTAATTTTGAATAAACAGTGATGTCTACTAGTGCAAAATAGTGTTTGCTTTGAACACTCGGTAACATGCTACTTGTGACAGCACATTTAGAAAAGGATAATGGATCTTTTGTAGTTTTATTATGCAGCTGAATGCTAATAGATTCACTGCTATCAGTAATACTGTAACTACCTCAGCCTCAAATGTATAAAACCTTAATGCTTACTACATTTAAGCTTCCCAGACAATGTTCTATAGATGGATTGATGATTGTTGTTTGTGGAATATGTGAACTTTCTTATGGAATCAGTAGAATTTCCTTCCATGCAACAAGACCCGTCAGGTTGCCTGCATTTGGAGGAATGTTTAAAAATGTGAAGATGTCTCAGAAGACGTTCCACAAACTGTTTACAAGAGTTTTTATTCTGTGGGATCAGCAGGCTGATACAGTAGGGAGTAAGCCACAGAGAATGAATGAGCGCAGCGTTCCTCATCACTAGCCTACCCAGCAGTCTGCGGGGTGAACTTGATACAATGAGAAAATTGTTTGGTAACAAAAAAGCCTAGTTTGTCTGTGTGCGGAGCTCCCCTCTCCTCTGCTGATCTAAGTGAGGTCACAGAGAAACAGAGACGGAGAAAGCAAAGATTTGGGTCATAGTTAGAAAAAGTTGTGGTGGCAGAGGATGTGTTTTATAGGTCATCGTTCAATATATATCCTGTTCACTTATCAGCATGCTTGCTGTATTGAATTTGAACTGACTGTCTAACATATTGCTTTACTAACATAATGTTTAAAACATTATATTCATCTTTGATGAAACTAAAACTGTTCATTTTCCCCTTTTTTTCCCCTCCTTCCTCCTTCCCATTTTGTTTACTTTACTCATGTCTCCTCAGCCCCCGAACAGCCAAGCTGTAAGGCGTTATACGACTTTGAGCCAGAGAACGAAGGAGAGCTGGGATTCCACGAGGGCGATATCATCACCCTGACCAATCAGATTGACGAGAACTGGTACGAGGGCATGCTGAACGGCCAGTCAGGCTTCTTCCCTCTCAACTACGTCGAGGTCTTGGTTCCACTGCCACACTAATATAAAGAGAGCTGGGTATAGGAGGGCAGACAGAAAAGAGTGAGTAGAGAGGGAGGAAAGAGAAGACAAGTGATGGTCCACAGAGGTTTTATTTTCACCGTCAGCTCCGGCGTCTTATTCATCACAGACAAGCACTTTCTGTCACCTGAAGTTCTAGAAGATGGTCACATTTCACAGTCCAGACAAGAAAATCAACCTGTTTCATTGGCCACGTTTACATGGGCCCAAAACTCCTCTGTATTATTGGATTTTAAGGTGAAGCGGATTGTAAATGTGTCATATAAACACCTGAGTGGGTCGGCTTCACTCAGAGCGGCTTGTATTTTGGATCCGATTGTACGAGTTAGGTTACGCCGATCAATAATCTGCTCTGTGTCGGATTAAACAGGGGATTATTTGTTCCGCGTGTGCGTTTCCCTCGTGCGTAGTGATGTGTGCAGTAAACGGGAAGCAGGAAATTAAAAAAACAAACAGAAGAGCTCGACGTTGGTTGAGAAACACTTTTTTAATAAAAACCCCGAGAGAACAAACACTGGAGAGGCGAGATGGCTGCAAATCGCTCAACAGCGAGTTGTTCAAAGAGCTCCATGGTAGACTACCAGTGGCCCCCCGGCCGGTGCCATCGATTAACTGGTTCCCTTGTTAACTAGTGACGGATTTCTGTTCAAGGGGCTGTATCATGCAAAATTCACTTTTTGTATGTTTTAACCTTGTTATATAGTTATGTACTCATCAAAAACACATGCCTGCGTGCCAAAGCTAGGGTTTGGACTAGCCAAAAAAGCATGATACAGCCACTTTAAACCAAGAGCCAACCTCCGCTCATAAAACGTGAAGATAATGCGGAAGTGAAAAAAAGCTGTAATTCTGGGAAAATTCCAGCAGGGGGCGATGATGCTGGTTTCAAAAAGAGCCCCGGTCTCAATAAAACCCATTCAAAATGGCCGATTTTTAGAGTGCAAATAAACAAAGTGCCCAGCTTCAGAACATGTTTTGGTCTCTATCACTAATTTCTACAACGGTGGACTAATCACATTTACATCCGGTTTCAAATGTTCAGTGTGGAGACGTCCTGCTAGACTCGCTGAAGTCTTCAGAACGGGATTTCGGAACGCTATGGGTCTGTCCATTGTATTAACGATCTGTGTATTAAACACATGCTGTAACAATAGATGTTAAAATAAGACGCACAAAAGACTCTAAACTTATAAATTTACTAGAACTGTAGATAACCGACGTTCACTGGAACGACTACAAGTTTAAGTTGGTTTTTCAACATCTGCTGGTCACAAGTTAACATGGACACCAGTTAATTCGAAACATCAGCAGGCGGAGCGGAGCCCCGGTGCACACACCGAGATGTGCCGCGGCGGTACTCCGGCCAGGGGAGCGCTCACTCTATGAGCAGCGTCTCATGGAGATGTTGGGACAGTATTTCAGCAGATATCCAGCAGATAAAAACACTCTGCTCAGCGCTGAGGACTGCTGGCTGCAAAGCTAAAAGACCTGAAACCTACACCAGAGACTTTGTGCGCATGTCGCAGGACGCTGTATAATCCGCTTCACCCAGGGCCCTTGTAAACGAGGATTTATCGTGGATCGCTTTGTATGCCGTCCATGTATACAAATGCCTTTAACATGATTGTTTTCAATTGGATTGAAAAAACACCCATGTAAACTGGGCCACCGAGGATCAAAGGAACAAACTGGAGACAAATGGTATCTGGTTTCTTCCAGTAAGAAGAGTTTATTGGGGACTAACTGGTAAAATGCAAATAAGTATTATTTCAACCACAGAGGAAAATAACGTGTTAAATTTCAGTGACACATTCAGAGCAGGCTTTTTGGGTGACTACAGTCTGTTTACATCTCAGGTTTATCCCAGACTTACAGTCCAATTTTTAGGCTGGAGAGTCCAACTAAGTGTAACCTGACTGAATGTTTTTTTTGTAACTTTCCCTATTGAAAGCTTTGTGTCTCTCAGGGTCTGAATCCTTGCGTTTGATGCCACCTGCTGGCCTGACTGACAACTGCTTTTATCTAAACCAGAATTAAGATTCAAATGATCAGAGACGTTGTGTTGCAAAACAGCAAACCTATTTACATTTTAAATGGTGTCCACAAACCAAGATTAGGCTCACATTTGTGATTTTGACAGTTTTTCAGATTCTGGACTTTCAGCAAAGCTTTCTTTGTAATTTTCATTAATCAATCCAGCAATGACAAATTGTGTAGACCACAGTTTTCCTGTAGTTTAGTATTTACTTTATATCAGTCTCAGCATGCAAAGGTTGTGTGTGTGAAGTGGTTACTGAATCTATGAGAAAATGAAAATGCACCTTGGTTCTCAAATGAGATGTGTGTGCGTGTGTGTGTGTGTGTGTGTGAGAGAGAGAGAGAGTAAAAATCTTTCCATCGTTACACATAGACCCAAAGGTAAATGCAGAGGTTGCACTTTTTTGCCGTTTAGATAGTGCCCTGTGATCTCTGCAGTGTGGTAAAATAAATGGAATCAGAGAACTGAGACATGAGAACAGTATTTACATATAAACGTGGTATCACTCATGAATTGTAGATACTAGGTTGACATTTCAAACCTAAACATTTCGTGGTTTTTTTTTTTTCTTTTTCTTTTTCTTTTTTAGTTACATTCGACAGTTGTTCGATGTAAAATACTCTTGCAGCTGGCACAGCAAGAGATTTTTAAGCCTGCAAAACCTTAATAACCAAATCTGTCCTGATGAGTGATAGTATGTGGCGAGGTACCTTCATATTCAGTTCACTTGCTGAAAGCACTGGAAAGATTCATGTGAAACAACAACTCTTCTAAGCCAGCCATATCAAATTGTAAGGACAGACACTACTGTTACAGTGAGTCAGCCATTTGTTGGGGGGGGGGGGCTTTAGTGGCATGTTGTGATTGCCAGTGTCTTCAATTGACTTTTTAAAGGTAAAACTACATTTAAAAAAATCCAGAAACATTAAAATGCTGAGGGAAAAAAAAAAAAAAATTCATTAGGGCCATACACAAACAGGTCATGTGAGTTGCATTTGAGCACAAAAACGTTACATGAATGATGGTTATCTGAGAGAGAAGCAGCCAAAAATTAGTCATTGAAATCCGTTAGAAACAAGTGTAGTGCACCTGATTGTTACAACTGCTAATGACTCTGCCACATAGCCATATTTTCTTCTATTCTCGGGCTCATTTTAATAGCTTGGTAAACCTTTTTTATTTTTTTTCACCCATTTTACCCATTTTGGGCACCTGCTAACGTCCACGCGGTCCATGCCGAGACGATGCTGCTGGCAGCAACTCTGTCTTTTATATATTCCTCACTACATGTCCTGCTGTTACTGTCTGAGAGAATGTGAAATCTTTCTGTGCATGTAAACTTAGTTTGACCCTGTGATTCTGAACATTTACAGTGATTTCTTAGTATATCGGGCTCATGGTGCCAGATGTTTCATCTGTTGTGAAAAGACGGGCTTCCTGTTTTGGCTTTATTCACAGTCCACTCCTGCAGGTTGGGTCGAATCCCACATTCACTTATAGTATGAGGGAAAGACCACGGATTAAAAGGGAAACCATCAAGGGAAAAATGGAGTTATGTCCAAGTGGTTTTAAAATTGGAAAAAAAAAAAAAAAAAAGTGTAGTTAATGTCAGATACTGTATGTGCTCTTTAAATGTTTGCATTGCTTTTTTGCTTTATTTCCTTTGTTAATCTGTTTGTTGATCTCACTCCATGCTGCCAAACACTTCCCCAACTCCAGAGCTTGGTCCTTGTCTAAAATGTTTACATGTCAGACTGTTCTACATTTCAGTGCTCAATAAAGATCAGGATTAAGGGTATTTAGGGGGTGCTGTCGGGATCACACTGTTACTCTTAGGTTGTTTTTTTTTTATAGTGCCTTTTGATAAGAAAGGATGAAAAATGTCCCAACTAATACAGCAACCAAAACCTAACCTAGAGAGTTTAACAGTGATCAAGTGTTTGTTTTCTTTATTTTCAGCCATTGGCACTTTCCTGTGTAAAGATTAAAATATGTGTGTGAATATTTTTTGCACACTGATGACACTACAGACGGTTTTCTGGACATTGTGTTTTGACTAATGTAAGTTTTGTCCACAGACCACCGTTGGAAACTGTTTTCTCATGTAGATTTTAATCTGTTTGGAAGGACAAAAAAATTCCTATTAATTTCTGTTTGAAAGGGCTATTTTTTGTTTAATCAGTCTTAAATGTTTTTTTGAACAGCATTAAATCATTGCGGCTCTCAATAGTATTATTTTTTATATATACATACAAGGCCTTAAAACATTTAAATTAAACTTTTGCATGTAGTCCTATATTACATCTTGTAAGTGAGTATCTTAGATTTACGTTGTCTTCTTACTTTTGGAATGAATGCAGAATTTAACCGCAATATCATATTATCACAGTATTTGTATGTGCTTCTTTTTTTCTCCCCCACTGTTCCCATTCTTAAAATAAATAATGGAAAAATGTGTTTGTTTTTTGCATTTGCTGTGATTGCATCAAATTACTGGGAAAATGTACACATCACACTGTAGAATTTACTAAAGTCATGTGTCGCTTTGTTTGCTTACATTGTTGATTGCCAGGTGTGCCAGGCAGTGCACATAAATTTTTGATTTGTTCAAACAAAGAACTGAAAAAGGCTACAAAATATTAGAATTGTCATCTGGCAACAAACAAAACTGGTGGAGCTGCTGGATAAGGAATCTAACCTGGTAAAAGATGAGAACGCTGTGCTGAAGTCTCATTTCTCACACTTTCCATTTGCAGAAAGCAAATTCCACTCATCTACATCGACTCTTGGAGGTTATCTATAATCTCATATTTGGGCGAAGGAAGTGGGAGGAAACCAGAGAAAACAGAACTTTTGTACATTTTTGGGGGGGAAGAAGTTAAAAATTCGAGACATATTTGCACGGTCTTATCACACACAAGGAAAGGTGAACCCTGATTTTAACATATCTTGAAAGTCCTACAATAATGAGACGAGGTTAAATGTGCAGTTGATAATGCATGCAGTTCAAATTTTTCCAATTTTTCCAAACCATACATTCATTGTTTTAATTGTGGTAACAGAAATCTTGTAAAGCAGTGAAAATAAGTTCATCAAACTAGTTGATTTAGCTTATATTTTTACAGCAACCAAATTTCTTTTTCAGGGATTATTTCTAGGTGGTTGAATTAAACTTGACGTTTCATTTCATAGAGGCGTTTGGCTTAACCGGTTCCCTGTATTTACACAGAAGACAAATGAAAGTGAGTCACTCTTAAATAGTTCCAGTGTGTATATTTTAATTCTTTGTGGATCATCAATCAGCAGGCTTAAGGCATTACTCTGTCTTCAAACTTGTGTATCACACAATCCCTTAATAAATACAGTACAGGAAAAGAGGAAGCAAATATCTGTCCTAACCAACAGGACTCATGTCTCACATAACCCGACAGGGAGACAGTAGACAAGCACATTCACAATACAGTGCACACACCCACACACACACACACAGTCCCTACATTAGTGGATTTGGAAGAAAAACAAAAGTTGTGTGGCATGCTGGATTCAGTTGCTCCAAACTTCCACATTAGCACAACTTTTCACGAAAACCTAAAGATGCAGATTACAGTTCATGTTTAACAAATACACCTTTTCAAATTCTGCTAATGCACTGTAGTACATTTTTGCACTAGTTTTTTTTTTTTTTTTTTGACTCTCCCCCCTATTCACTGCTCCTTTAGTTCAGTCTAAAAAGGCATTTACAAGTCAAATGTTTACATTGTACATAGCTGACAAACCCTGGTCACGCTACAGGACACTGGCACAGGTAGGCACATAGGTCCACATGGAAAAGGGCCAGTCAGTCACACACAGGCCGATTCTTGGCCGTTTAATGTATCACAAAAGTTTTGTGTGTTTTTTTTTTTTTTTTTTTTTTCCCAAAAATGTAAATCTGATGCTGTTTGGTTTTGAGTTTCAATAAATTATGTTTTTCATCAGTGGGAAAATAAAAAGAATGGACCTCCATGAGCAGTTTCTGTTACAAACTCATCAAACCAAAAGTCACTTAAGTGTATTTTCACTCAAAATAATGCTGTATCAAAATTAAGCATCACTCAAGGCATCAATGTTTTTGTTTGTTTCAACCAGGTTTTACATTGTACGACTGTCACAGCAGTCCAGTAAGCTCTGCAGAACGAAACGGTGTTTGAAATGGAGTGTTGTGAGGCGGAGCTCGGCCACATGGCGCAGATCGTCTCAGTGCATGTTGCTCAGCTGACTGTAGACATGCTCCAAGATCTGAGAGTAGGCCTGGTCTTTGGGGGCGTGGCAACTCAGAGAGCCCTGAGGAGTAAAACCAGAGCGTTAAGTGTGGGTCACCAGTGTGAAGTGGGACAGACACAACACAAGCTGAAATAAGTTTTCTTTTCCACCTTAATCTTGTCCATCATGGTTGTGTCGGGACACCAGTACTGGTTGAACTGGACGAGGTCAGGAGCTGCTCTGTAGTAGTCAACTAGCAGCATCTGCAAATGAGAAACATGCAGTGGGAGAAAATGCACCACACAAGTGTAGTTGTGGGTGTTTCTGTTAGCATGTGCTGCAGGAGGAGTACCATCTCATTAAGAACGTCACTGGTGAGGAAATTGTCCTGTACGTAGGTGACCTCCACAGCCACGGGGATGCCATAGTCATTAGGCCGTTGCTGCAGAGAGAGAGAGACAAGAAACCTGAGCACAAGTGCAACGATCAGCAGGTAAAAAAGTGGCTCCGCCACCGGCCTCACCTCAGGTGGTGGTACAACCCAGAACGGAGTTATTGTGGAGGCAACGCCTTGATTTCCATGATAATATGGGCCTGGAAGAGAAATGCAGAGCGGGCTCAGAGTAAGAAAACCTTGTGAAAACCATGTTTGTCAGAACCTCAGATCAGAACCTCGGATTCAATAGAAGCGAAAATGTATTCAGCTTCTAAAAAAAAAAAAAAAAAAAAAAAAAACTGTTGATACACAAAAAGATTCAATGAAAGATAGAAGAAATGCCATTTTAGCACCTGAACAACTAACCTGGTTTGAAATGACAGAAATAGCCAAAAATTCATGACAAACAACAGTTAACATGAACGATAGTAATATCTTGAATAAGAGAAGAAATAGTCCCCAAAAAGCAGCAGATTGCTGTATATGGAAGTGTGTTTCCTCTCATGATATGTAACTCACCAAAAGTCAAATTTTTACACTTTTTTAATGTTTGAGGCATTAGAAAAACTGGTGTGATTGAATGACACATTCACACCAATATAAATTACCAAAAACTTGGCTACGACTGTGATCACACTACACCTTCGACAGAAAATTCATACTAGGCGGTCCCTGACCACAAAGCAAATGTTGCGTCCAGATATCAATAAAATCTCAGCTAAAATTGGTTTGGCCCAGTTAGTGTCTGAGTTGTGATGTTTATCTTCACCTTCATCACTTCATTTATCACAGCAGTAAAATCTTTAATCTTTAAAATCTTTTTTAGTCTAAATACACAAACGTTTATGAATGTTTACACATGGAGAGGAAGGTCACAGGGTCCCAAAATACTCTGGATCAGGACACAGTTTATTGAAATGTACAGCAGCTCCAGTTGACAGTCCCAAACTGAATAAAGAAAAACACATTTAAAATAAATAAGCAGCAGTGGCGTAGTGGTTAGTGCTGTCACTTCACGGCACTAGCCTTTCTATGTTTAGCTGTTTAGTTTACTTGTTCTCCTTGGGCATGTTTAGCTTCTCTCTGGATAACCAGGTTTCCTATAAATGTCCAGAAACATACCGCTGGGGTTAACTGGTCACTCTGTTACTGCCTGTAGCTGTGACTGTATGTGTCCAGCTGGAATTGGCAACAGGACCTCACAGCTCTGAATTTGAAAAAAACAAAACAAAACAAAAAAACAATAAAAACAACTGATGAATATTGCTTATTATCTAAAGGACTGAGCATTTTGTTTGTTTGTTTAAAATCTGGTTTCAGAACACTGATTGAACTTTTGTGAGATGAACTGACAAAATAAAATGTTGATGTGTTTATAAAAACAGTAAATAAATGGCAGGTGTGTCGATTCCACTGCAGCACAGCTCTTCAGTCAAAGGATCCCTTTGCCAAATAATTTGTACACCAATTTCTTTAGCTTTTAAAGTGACATATAGCAGACTAAGAAATCACGGATTCACTCTTCTGTTATCATTCATTATACATGATCTGACACTGCCGTACATCCTTCAATATAGAGTCGTATCGATCATTAACCTGCCACAGCATGATGGAGGCCGCACGCTCACGCAGTGGTTACGCACTCTCGGCTCACGGCGAGAAGGTTTGGGTTCAAATTCGCCTTTCTGTGTGGAGTTTGCATGTTCTCCCTGTGTGTCTGGGCTTCCTCCAGGCGCTCCACTTTTATCCCGCAGTCCAAAAACATGCATGTGAGGTTAATTGGTGGCCCTAAATTGCCCCTAGGTGTGAACATGAGTGTGTGCGGTCGTCTGTCTCTCTGTTTGCCCTGTGATGGACTGGTAAGCTGTCCAGGGTCACAGTTTTGAAACAAGATCGTGGCACAGTTTTAAAATGTGAGACAGTTAAAGAATAGGTGACAGTTTATAGAATGTCTGGGTGTGTCCCGCGCTGGCCCAGAGCTAGAATTAGTAGGATTAGGCGGCACTGAAGATGGAACACTATGGCGCCACAAAGTGTATCTCCAACAGCCACTCACCACAGATGATGCCCAGACAAGGCTGGAAGCCATTGTTTGAGCCCTGCAGCCTCAGCTGATGGTCCATCTGGGAGTCGATGTCTTGCAGGGACGGAAGAGCCGGTCCCCGCGGGTGGCTGTGGTACCAGCCCACCAACGAGAGCCCACGCATGAATAAGTTCTGACAGATCTGCAACACAGTGAAAAACAGACGCTGGATTAAATTAAAAAAGAGAAAAGTTGGTATTTTCATTCACACTGACTGTCAGAAATTAAAATAAATCACTACAAGAGTTACTACTATTTTAATTGAGTGATAATAAGTTAGCCAGTAAAATGTTCTGCAGTTCTGTGTGCTTCAAGTATTTTTATTTCTCTCAGGTTTCAACACATTAGTGTCCCTGCAATCAAGAAGGGGGCGTTAAGGTTTTACATTCATATCTCTAATCCCAGGCTTGAAGGAAATCAATGCTAGAATAAATACAGTTACAATACTGCAATAGAGTGGTATTTTAAGTATGACTTTATTGGGATTGTTATGCAATGTTTCACACACAGTTAAGCACATTTTAAAATATGTAAATTACCACTTTTAAATAAGTTTTCACTTCTTTCTATTCCTTTTCCTGCATGTAAAACCAGACTGGCGCATACCGTGTTGTCTCTTCTACATTTTTTATGTATTTGGTTATTCTGTCTTTCTTTTCTCTTTTTTTCTTTGACTGTTTATTTTTGTTTTTCCTAAGTTCAAAATAAATATTCTCCTCTGTGACTACTAAAATCATACAATTTAGGTAAGTACATCCACAAATTGAAGAAATCTTAAGGGTTAATATTTTAATCAACATTTGTTAACAAAGCAAAATGCAATTGTATATTTCTTTATATAACTCATTGTTTGAGAAAAGTGCTTTTAATGTTGGTAATTTCAAAAGGTAAATACGATTAAATGCCTACTAAGTTGATGGCAATTTGACCAAGTGAGAACAACTCACTGAATGTGGTTCAAATGAAACTAGTAATTTCAGTACTTTGTCAGAAGCAAACTTTTACCAAAAGTACTTTAGCTTATAATGGAGTGCAATGAAAGGAAAGTAAAAGTACTTTTAATTTTCAGTACTTTTTCTGACTTACTGTAAGTCAATGTTTGCAAACTACTTATCTAAATCAGTCTAGCAGATGCTTTTATGTAAAGCGATGACCATTGTTCACTTCATAATATACAATCTATTTAGAAGACAGAAAGGGCCATGGAGCACAGTTTTCATGTAGCAGGGAATAAATATCTGTTTGTCTGCTTGTTTCCCATCATGCATGTACGTAAAGCACTAAGGTATTTTCATCCTTAATTTCCTTACAAAGACTGAGAGGCATGCTCAGTCTGATTGTTTATTTGAAAAACAGGAAACTACAGAGAAGAAACATAAACAAGTGATGTTGATGGAGCTTCTATTTCAAGCCTGAACTAAACTGAGCACAAATCTTAACGAGAGAGCAAGAATTCGCAGGCTTCACTCCGCAGTCAGAGGAATTCAAGAGTCTGTTTCTGGAGGAACTTTGTGTTGGCAAACAGTAACCGCTGAACTATACTGGCAACAGGTGGACTAGTAATTGCTTAAAGTGGGCGTCTTTCACCTTTAAGCAGGCTCACAGTGCAGACTACTGACTCAGAGTGCATGTGTTACCTCCTCCTCCACTGCAGAGGCTGAGTCTCTGTCTGCCAGCCTGGTCCGACAGGGGAAAGCCCTTAAGACTGTCAGCACTGAAACACAGAACCCACAACAGGAAATATACTAAAGGCCAGGATAGCTTCTTATTAACATTTTTCTACTGTGAATGTTTTGGATTTAATTCTCTTAATCCTTTCTTTAAAAAAAAAAAAAAAAGCTACACTCACACTGAGTATTAGTATCCCATCGCCCTCCGAGGTATCCCACCACCTCACTTGTAGTCAGGTGACAATGGAAGTCCTGCGACAGACAAAAGCAAGTGACTTTGTCTCTGTGTACCTCTCTTTTATTGGTGTTTAGCTAATATTTGGACATTCTGCTGTTAAAGCTCACCATTAGTAGTAGTACATTACTGGACACAGCTACATTGAAAGGCTGAAATCTGTTGATGGCTGAAAAGGCAGACAGCTCCACCAGTGTGTGTGGATCTCTGAGGACACAGGCAAACCACTGTTCTTCACAACACACTAAATACTTGAAATTACACTGGATGAAAGGTGGAGGTACCTGGCAGCATCCCTCGTGCCCAGGGTACAATATCTGACAGGAATTCTCTCTCGGTCAGTTCGCCGTGAAACCACTACATCTGAAACACAGTGAGGGTAAACTTTCCCATTTGTTCAAGCCGCAGAGAAATTTAAAATAAAACATGAAGGTGTTACCATTTAATCCAGGTTTGGTGTTCTTGTTTTTTTCATCTGCCTGTACAGTTGTCTTCCCTTCCTCTTCATCCTCGTCATCATCCTCCTCACTCACAAGGCTCTGGTAAGAACACAAGATGACTAAGGACGGGAACTAAACACAGCAATATATATCCACAATATCATATTGAACAAATGCATCTTTGAGGATATTTTATTTTCATATTCCCATCACTTTTAAGCCTCAGTTACAGAAAATCAAGTATTTTTTTTTTTCTTAACTTCATGTTCTCAGTGTTCTGAGGATGTTTTCAGTCACTTTCTATATTCAAGTTATACCTTTATCCATTTTAACATTTATGAATAAAAGTGGAACAGATTCAGCTGACGTCCTCTCACCATGTCCGCACTGGGTTGATACTTGTGCAGCCAGGTGGTTTTGTACTGGACTAGTTTCTGCCCCCTGTAGCGCACAGATGCCCAGCCGCAGCCAGACTTCTTGGCCGGGTTGACCAGACGTTTACAATGTGTTGCCCAGGCACTTGGGGAATTGAAAATCTGACCCGTCTCAACCCATCGGATTTTCCCATCGGTCAACAGGTCTCCAACAAAGTTCTTCCCCTGAATGAATCAAGGGAGAAAACAAAAAGCAGAAAAGAGCCGAGCTCACTACTGAACAACCACTGCTTGTGAGAAAGTAGTACTTCATTCTGGGCTGGCTCAGCTGTGATGTGCGGTTTTACCAGATAATGGATGGCCAAGACGCCATCCCCAGGCTCCACCAGGCCGTCCTTGAGCAGCACTCTCAGGGTGATGCCCCTGCGGGTCAGCAGTGACCCCCGGCCTGAGCTTGAGCGCAGATCTGCCTCCTCCCCTCCGCTCAGCTCCTCCTCATCCTCCTCTCCTCCATCCTCCACCACCTGTGGAGAGCTGGGTGGTTCTGAGCCTGAGACACATGATTCACACATGGAGGACCATCAGGTCCGCTGGAGTGTTGTGTGGGTGTGTAATGTTATTGTAGAAAACAGAATCCTGGCTGCACCATCATGATACATGAGTGTAATATTTTATTTTTACTCAAACAGCTTCCTGTGAAATATCATAATACTCTTTTTTTTTAATCAGCTGAACACCTGCCCACTAATAAAATATCTGAACCTTGATCATAGTTTCACTCATTTCCAGTAAAATATCTATTTCAAAATTGCATTAACATCCTAATATTGTACTCCAGTCAGCATCATTCATAAACGCAGCATGCTGTAAGGATGGTTACTCTGTAATGGGCAGATGAATATAATTAGGGTCAAAATCGCCCTAAAATAATCTAAATTGGCTTTCTATTAATTACGGCTAAGCTGCGCCGGCCTTTGTTTCCTCCTCCCATTAGTACACTGTTCTGTCCGCAGGAAAGAGGCCTGCTCCCCCTCACTTAATTTCACCGTGGATCACAATTAAAGCCATCTTTCATTATTCTCACCCATGTCTGTGAACGCGACGGCGAGCGCCTTTAAATCCAGCTCGGTCCAAAGCGGCTCCTTTCCGGGAGACTTCCAGGCTGCGCGGGGCTGAGCTGCGGGCAGATTTCACAGACACACTCCGACACACTCGCTCCGGCTATTATTCAAAAACATAAAATGAAGGCGTCTGTGGCTCCGCAGCGTAGTTTCCTTGTTGTGTTGCTTTAATGTCAGTTCCCCTCCCCTTTCTCTCTCCCTCTCCCCGTCCTTGTCACTCTCCCTGCGCTCTTCTAGCCCCGATCACGCCGGTTCTCTCGGCCACTTTACTATCCAACACACCCGCAAACCCCGCACTTCGCCCGGCCGGGGACCGAGACCCGAGCCGCGGGGTGCAGAGGCGTCCTACTTGCTGGTGAACATGAACAATGCTGCCATAAATCTGCGCCTCCTCGGGAGAGAAATGAAGCGGTGCCCCCTTGACACGTGAAGCCGCTGCTTTCGGGAGATTAAAAGTGCATCTCGCAGATTGTTAATCCCCCCTGAGGTGAGGACCCCCACACGGCGGCACAGGGAAGACCCTCTCTGGGGGCTTCGCCCTCTGCCTGCTCCACGGTGGGCTTTCCTCACCTCGACGAGATGTGGCTTCTTTATCTCCGAGAAGGAGCACAATTACCGGGAAGCAGCCTGCGGAGGGCAGCAAACCTCCAGCGGTGCACCTTCACGGCTTCCTATTACCCCACCTGGTGGCAAGACCACAAACACCAAAGCAGCCCCGCTGGAGGGGGTCTGTGGCTGAAGACACCCACAAGAAGGGTCTGTGGCTCAAGACACCGACTGGAGGAGGGAGCTGACAGAGTAAAAGTGACTCTCAACGTGTCTCTCTGCAAACACCCCGGAGATCAAAACATCACGAAGTTTAATATTGTTATATCAATATCTGCCAGGCTTTTATCAGTATCATCAAATAGGAACTTTAATTTCATGAATAAAAACTTTTCAAATCAATCAAATGCAAGATTTACGAGAAAATTCAAAATAGCAAAATGTATTTAAAAAAACTCTTGTCTATTATTGGGCAAACTTGGGTAAATATTTAGGGCACAACATACCTCTCCTTTAAATATATGAATACACTAATTTGAGTTCTCCTTTAAATATATGAATACACTAATTTGAGTGATAAAATATATTAATGTTAAAGATCCATCACTCTGAATAAAAGTGATTGATCCAAATACTTACACTACTGTCATTTAAACATATTATATAAGGTTTTCTTATCTTTTGTAGACATACTGTGAGCAAACAACAACAACATTATTAGTAGTAGTAGTACTAGTAGATGGATTCTGTTCTGTTCTATTCTATTCTATTCTATTCCATTCTGTTCATTGAGACCATAGTTAGGCAACAGCTGCAACCCTGGTAACCACTGTAAACACAGCAGTAACAGCCAGACTGAAATGTCTCCACAGAAGGACCTGGTGCTCAGCTTCCTCCGGGAGTGGGACCGAGGGGACAGGACAGTCCGCAGCCGCATGCTGATCTCCTTTGTGACTCAAAACTCTGGGAAGATATTTTATGATCTGGAGCTACAGTTTGCCCAGGTTGCCAGTCTTTTTCTGGCTCGACTTACCACGTGGATGAGACTCACGTATCCTTTCATCAAGCAGTGTGTGTGTGTGTGTGTGTGTGTGTGTGTGTGTGTGTGTGTGTGTGTGTGTGCGCGCGCGGGCTTTGGGTCATTATTTTCCTGTGAATTCATGTGTCAGGCTATGTATCAGAGCGTGTTTCTGCAAACTTTTAATCCTTTTTCCTTTCCACAGTTACTATGTTTCCTTATGTGGAATTGTTGAATTGTTGTTTTTCCCCTGTAAAGAGTGTCCCTGAAAAGATACTCTGGCAGGACAGTGGAACGAACAGAGACTCCTTCACAACATAAATAGATACCTATTTGGGACTGACTTGGGACTCCAGCTGAAAGCCATTGGAATTTTCCTGTGTGCTTCGAATCAGTGAGTGAGCTAAAATACTTTATTTATCTGCAAATTTCACTATCTGTGAACTAATAAACATATTCTCTCGTGAGTTATAACTATTTGATGTTTTCCAGTGATCAGTATTTGACAGAGTTCCTGGAAGACGGAGGGATTCTTACTCTCTTGGATATTTTGGGCCATTCTCAGAGTAAAGACCTTGACAAGGCTGAAGTTGTGCATCTTCTAACAACTGTCTCAAACAGTGGCTGCAAATGCAAATGGCTCATCTGTGAAAGTCACGGTAAATTTAACAAGTGATCATTGCAATAGAACATATAGCTGACAAACATACAAATAAATCTTACATACATGACGGTGTTTCTCATCATCGCCTTCTAGTGAATAAAACTACACCATCTACACCTTTATATACTATACCTTTTGTTCTGGTATTGTTGCAGGTGTGGAAGTCATTGCAGATTGTCTAGCCATGTCAAACACTTATGAAACCCAGGAGTCAGCTTGGATCCTCCTCAAGTCACTGTCGTGTGGAAACCCCAAATATCAAGACCACATCTACAAGACTTTGATAACCCTCATGTCTTGTACCTCGCCAAAAGCCCAACAGCTGGTACTGAATGCTTTACGTTTTGTTCAGGTAAAACAAAACCTTGCACCAATTCACCAAGTTAAAGCGAAGATGTACTTTTTCAAAACATTCACAACACCAGAAAACTGATTATTTGTGTTCTAACCCTGACTGTAGTTAATCTTTTACAGCTGCAATTAAAAACAGCACATTCTGGCATAGTAGAGCCTTTACTTAATTTGCTAAAGTCTCTGCATTTGGATGTCCAGGAAGAAGGTAAACCAAGCATTAGTCAAATTTGTCTAAATGTGTGTGTGAATGTGTGTGTGTGTGTGTGTGTGTGTGTGTGTGTGTGTGTGTGTGTGTGTGTGTGTGTGTGTGTGTGTGTTCTCGTATTTCTATCCTTGTTGGGGCCAAATGTCCCCACAAGGATAGCAAAACGTGGAACGACGTGCCTTGTGAGGACCTTTTTCCGGTCCTAAGTAGGAGAAACAGTGTTTTCTTGACCATGTTGTTGTTACTGAAAAAAGTAAAAGTGCTTAAACATTTCTTTAGGGTTAGGCTTTGTTGTGGTGTGGGTTAGGGTTAGGGTAAGGGTCAGGGTTAGGGGCTAGACATGAATGGGAGTCAATGGAAGGTCCCCACAAGGACAGAAATACGAGACTGTGTGTGTGTGTATGTGTGTGTGTGTGTGTGTGTGTGTGTGTGTGTGTGTGTGAGAACAAAATATTTTTTTTTATTGTCACGATGTATTAGAAATTTGTCTTCGACAATAAATAATTAACATTTAATTCTATCTGTGTGCATTTCTTGATGACAGCTATTAAATTGATCTTAGGCCTGAAGTGTTTTGAAGTCAGGGGGATGCTGCTCACAGGTCTGGTGTCTCTACTGACACTGAATAAGGATGAAGCTCAGCTGCATGGAATCACAGGAGGTAACATTTTAATGTGGACATTTCTGAAAGTTTTACAGTTATAGAGTAAAAGTGTTTTTATTCTAATCAGTACAATAAACGCTCTGAGGAAACTTAACAGTAGCTATGAGAGAAATGCTCTCATGATGGTGTCTGTAACTTACATTTCTAATTTTTTGGAGACAGTTGTGTCATTCATGCACCAATCAGATCTTTAAATGTTATTAGTATTATCTGTTTGACTGATGTGTGCAATACAAGCAGAGGCAGAGGTGATCAAGATGACTGGATCTCTTCCTGTGTTTGTACAGCAAGCTGCTGCCGCTAAAGCGATACGGTACAAGCTTTAAAAGTATTAAGTGAAAATGTGTTCTGACTAAAATTTTCAAAACTACTATATGTGATGATTGTTGTCTCAGCTTATATACTGATGGTATGCTGGATTCATATACCCTGAATATTCTGTGTTAAAGGCTGCTGGCTGAAGAAGACAGAGAAGTTTCTCATGAGCTTGTGTCTCTTGGGGTGATCCAATATCTTCTGTATGCGATGGGTAACCAGGAGCATGCTGAAGCCCAGACACAAGCCAGCCTAGCCTTGGAGGTACGTAAAGTAATTTAAATGATCAAAACTTTAACCACAAATACAATATTGTCATTTGTAAGATTCATTTGTTTGACAGTGGTATCTCATTATGAACTAACATTTCAGACACAGTCATACATATTTTTCAAATAGATACAGAGTAACATTTTCCATATAGGCTTTTTATTTTCATAACTAAAGGAGTTTTCATATATGAGTGCGTCATTCTACATACACACAGTACATGAACATATGAGTGTTCATGTACTGTATGTTTTCAATAGTCAACCTAGGAGTTCCGCTCCATTTATTTGATACATAAAAAGAACTGTGCAGGTGTTTCTGAGATATATCATGGTGCATATTTTTGCCATTATTACCAAGTTCATCAGAGTGAAAGTTCAGATTCATAACAAATTGTCTTATATAGTGGTGTTCTGTCCATGTTATTTAAAACTGTTTCTCATTATTATTATTATTATTATTATTATTATTATTATTATTATTATTATTATTATTATTATTATTATTATTTTCACAATTAAACATATCCTAAAGCACACCAATGCATTTATCAATGTTTAATGCTTTCTCTCATCTCTGTCCAGCGTTTTGTCTGCTTATTCCCTGTTCTGGAAGAACATGTGCAAAAGGTTATGGGGTCTTCACTGTTCAGAGAATTGATGGTAAGCTACAATAATCTTCTAATTACTAAATGTATAACATTATTTCAAGATTGATCATTAAAGTTCGAAGCACTCAAACCCAAAACTATAATTGTCTCAACAGGACAAAGCTGATACTTTGTACATGAAAATAAATGAAACACAGGCACAAGTCCTCCTCACAAACCGGGTTAATGCTTCAGAAGGTGAGAATTGTAATGATGGCCAAATAATTATTGTTTGTTTTTCCCCCATTATTATTATTATTATTATTATTATTATTATTATTATTATTATTATTATTATTATTATTATTATTGTTACTATTATATTTTATGGTTTGTGTTTCAGTTTTGAAGGACAGCCAGTCTGAGTGCTGACCAGAGGAATGGATTACCTTTAACAAATTCAGATGAATTCCCTTCATTTTTTGTAAAAAATCGTGTCGTCCTGAATGTGTGTGTTGTTAAATGGACAGTTCTTCACTTTGCTGTACCACTTTTTATTTATGGACTTACAATGTTATGTATTCTGGACTTTGCTCATGTCAAAACAGAGTTTGCAGTGTTTTGATAGTTAAGCCAGTGCAGGAAGAAAGCAGAACATTTAAAACAGAACAGCCTGTTTGTAGTTATGTGAAGTTCCAGTGTTTTTTTTTTTTTTTTTACTTCACTCAGTAAGCTCAGGAATAGTTCCTTGATTAGAACACTTTTTTATGTACTCATGTTTTAATAGAAGCAGCTCTTTGGAATTGGAATCCTAATGGCCAACAACACATCTGTAATCCTTTTTTAAAAAGATGGAGCTGAAGGAGATTTCCATTCCTTCAAAATGAACCTGATGATCTGGCAATAGATAACTTTGTTTGTTGGTTGGTGAGACCATCAATCAACTGGGGGACGCTGAAGACTGCAATCTCTGTGTCTGGTAGGCCTTGGAATAAAAGTCAAATGTTTTTATCAAAGAATCCAGTAATTGGGGGACAAAGCAAGGAAGCATGTGACACTGTGACACTTTTCTTCCGCCAGACAGTGGTGAACCTGAAGGGTCAAACTTATGTAGTCTTAGTTTAGTTGAATCATTGGAAAAGCACAGAGAAATAGCAGCTCTCTCTCTCTCACACACACACACACACACACACACACACACACACACACACACACACACACACACACACACACACACACACACACACGCGCGCGCGCGCACACCAAAGGGCAATTTAGGGCCACCAATTCACCTCACATGCATGTTTTTCAACCATTAGGTGCAGATAAAAAAATAAAATAATTCGATTCAACAATTTTAAATCTAATCATAGACAGTGACTGTGAGAAATCTGTGTCTATACTGATAAGGGCAGAACTCATCGGTTCAGTTATATACTGATAAGACAGACAAACATTAGTCAGACAAGGCACAAGTTGGAGACAAAGTATGAATAAAGGCAATCTAACGAAAGTTGATCAAACAAGTAGGAACTGTAAACAAAAAAATTCAAGTCATGTAACTTCAACACTGAAGTATGCATAAAATTATCTACTTTTAAAAAGTTGATTAATTTCATGATTAAAAAGCAATGTCAATGTAAATATCTAAAATGTATTTAAACCAGAATTCCAATAATTATGCTCAGTAATTCATATTATTCTAGTGTATTTTAGTAAAAATAATTTTTATTACCTTTACCTAATTTTGATTGGCGTGCCTCCCTCCGCCGGAAATGACGTTTCTAGCGTCACTGGAGTTCCTGCAACTGATTGGACGAACGCAGCACGCCCATCGCCACTCTGGCGGGAACGGGAAATACTGCTCCGTGTAAACAAGACTGACCCGACGGTGCGTCCAGAAATCATTTTCTCCCGATCTGTGCGTATTAAGATGAGCAGGTTCCGGTCAGCAGTGCAGAACGGCAGGAGAGCCGGGCTGGAGACAGCAGCGGCCCCGAGGCGGAAGAGGTCCAAGACAGCGGGGAAAGACGGTAGAGCCCTCATGATTACTTTAAGAAAGATCATACAATAGACTTATATTACACACATTCATTATTTTTATTAGGTGCCATACATAACTGTTGTGACCGAGCTGCAGGCTGGATTACATTGTCAACTATTTTCATCAACTATTTATATTATGAAACAAACATAAACAACATATAAACTCTGAATATTGATGCCAACTTATGCAATGAACTCTCCAGTTTGTGATGCAGCTGTAACTGGTAAAACGTTTTTTTTTTATGCATTCTTCGGCCTCATCCTATTAAAGATTTGCACGTTATTTCATGTGTTATGAATGTGAATCACTAAAGACAAGAAAGACATCCTTCAAGAGGAAAGAAGAAGAAAAAAAGCCTATCATGGCATTCTAAATTTACCCATTGTGATTACTTTTTACAATTCAGTAAAAAGCTGCAAATCTGCCTCACATTCTTTGCCTTTAGGATGAATGAGGTGTGAATTTTGTTCTTGCAGAGGAAACCAAAGATGTGTCCTTGCCTTCTTCATATCACACTTTTACTGAGGATGCTGTTGTGGGATTTCGTGCTCAACTCCTGAAGTGGTATGACAAGGAGAAGAGAGAGCTGCCTTGGAGAACACTGGTATGAGAGAGCCATGGGTGAACTGTCTCTGACAAGAGAACGAGTCAGAAAATCACACTGGTGCCAAGACATTCGACTAGTTCACTACACTCAGCGCAGCTCAGATCAGCTGTGGACACAAAAGAGTTAAATAAAAGGGCTTTAAACAAAAAGACAGACACCAACATGGATAATCAGTGCATGAACAGAGCCAAAACCAAGTTATCCAGCAAAAGCATGTATCAACACACGGGACATTTTGTTGTGTTCTACTGATTAAAGCTAAATCAATTCTAAGATAAATGCTGTCAAAATATTTGATGATAAACGCCCAAACTTCCCCTTTCTGTAGTGTGATTCGAAAGTACCCAAACACTTTTTTTTCATGCCTTGATGTTTTTTATATAATTCACAATTTTGATGTAAAAATAATATGCTGGTGTATTTCTTGCCTCCCTCTACAGGCTATAAGCGAATCGGATGTCAACATCAGGACATATGCAGGTCAGTGAAGACATTCTTTGACAGATATTTAAATCCACAGCTACTGACTATTTCAAGTGACTTGTTTTGCTTGTTTTGTTCCAGTGTGGGTTTCAGAAATCATGCTGCAGCAAACACAAGTCGCTACAGTTATCGACTACTACAACAAATGGATGAAGGTAGAAATCCTGATTTTGTTTGGAATGTATTTGTGTGATTTGCAGCACAATGTGTAATTCAGACATTTTGTTTCTTTGTACTTCAGAAGTGGCCTACAGTGCAGAAACTTGCAGCAGCAACACTGGAGGTACTTACCTGAAGTCGTCCAAATGCACACATAGATTTCAGACGATGATGTTTTTAAATTAAATATATTGATTTCATTGATGGACAGGAGGTCAACCAGATGTGGGCTGGCCTTGGCTACTACTCCCGAGGGAAAAGACTACATGAGGGGGCGCAAAAGGTTTGTTTGTTTCATCCTCAGCTTCAGTGCTCGTGGACAAGAGGCTGTGTTCTCCTGAAGTCAAAATAAAACATAGAGGGTCAGTTTGATGTTTTCCTTGAAGTTTCCATAGGTGCACACTGCACAGTAAACAGTTTACAGCTACACTGAGCCAACTGTAAAACTTCAAAATCAATGAGAAAAATTCAGAGGTAATCGAGCAATGCTATGGAGAGTAAGCATGTTTTCAAGACAGGCATGGTGACGCTGAGGACCTGCAGGCTGCTCTCAGTGCTACTGCTGCTGGTTGGTCAGCTTTAAGCTCACCTGGGATTGTGGGAAAAATAAAAGCCAATTATTAATATTCCAAAGGCCGCAGGGGTAAATAGGTGTAGTGGGAGGGTCTGCCGTTTCGGCACTCATATACCCCATATGTGCAATTATTATTTCATTTCTCCTTTTGAAGTGGAATCCAGTGTAGATGTGATAATATCACTAATGAGCTCCTTCACACGGACTGAAATATGAGGTGAGAGTGTGATCCGTGCTGGAACTCAGTCTTCTGTAACCTCCAGCAGGTGTTAAAACAAAAGTCTCTGCCCATTCATTACCTCAGGGTTTGTGAATTTGATAAATGGCAGCTTCAAACAACAATGGACTTCTAAGAATAAATATGCTGGAAGATATAGTTGCAATCGAATGTGCTTTTCGTTCCCTATCTCCATGAAAACGTTTTAAAGTAGAAGATCACCTGTAGCGATGTGTGTTTGTTGCATTCACATCTTTTGAGTGTTGATTGTGGAACTGCTTTGCTGCTTGTTAGGTGGTGTCAGAGCTGAAGGGGCGGATGCCCCAGACAGTGGACAGCCTGCTTAAAGAGTTGCCCGGAGTAGGACGTTACACTGCTGCAGCTGTAGGCTCCATTGCACTGGGACAGGTCAGAATATACATCTATACATGTCTTTTTTTTTTTCTTTTTTTTTTGGACGAGGACAAACTCTAATGTCAGTCCTGACTAGAAATAGATTTATAGATTTATCACTGAGGCTTTCGGGTGGTTTCCGTTGTCCAGGTTACAGGAGCTGTGGACGGCAATGTGATCCGTGTGTTGTGTCGCATCAAGGCCATTGGAGCTGACAGCACAAGTCATGCAGTGACAGAGGCTCTATGGTGGGATCCATATCCAAACTTTAAGTCATTTATATGATATGAAATTCAAATAAATATGCTTCCTTTTTGCATTTTTCTTTGTTTCAGGAGTTTGGCTAACATGCTGGTGGACCCAGAGAGGCCGGGAGATTTTAACCAGGCCATGATGGAGCTGGGAGCACAGGTGTGCACTCCTAAAGCACCGCTGTGCAGCCGGTGTCCCGTGCAGTCTCACTGCCACTCTTATCACAAGGTAGGTGCGATCCATACTGTTTGCTTGGGGAAAACAAATACATATTTAAAAAAAAAAATGTTCAGGGGAGATTCCATGCTTTGTCGTGTCTCTGTTCAGGTTCATGTCAGACAAGAGCAAATCTCTAAGAAGCTTTTGGGAAAGCTGGACAGAAAGCCACCTGTCCTTCCTGATATCGAGGACTGTAGTATGTATACTGCCTCCTTGTTTCACAGTATCCCTTCTCAGATATCTTTGCAGATAAAATGAAGTTTTTCTCTTGCTTCTGGTCAGTGACCAGTGGAACATGCCTGCTGTGTCCCGCGGAGCCCTGGGACGATGCACTTGGTGTGCAGAACTTCCCCAGGAAGCCGGCAAAGAAGCCTCGCAGAGTGGAGCGTTTTCTGACCTGCGTGGTGACGCGGCCTGGAGAGGAGGGAGACCGATACCTGCTCATACAAAGACCACACAAAGGTCAGTGCAGGGGATGGTTTTAAACAGGGTCATGGTTCAGTCGGTCTGTAGTTTTAAATTCATACTTATCCGTAGAAACAGGCAAAGGAATGTCTCTTTGCATCACCTCTGATTCTGTCGATCAGCGGAGTGTCAAAGCATCCTGAGGCAAAGTTTCTCTCTCATTTCATGGCAGGTTTGTTACAGTGCAGGTGACACAGGTGAATGTCAGTGACAGAGCAGAGTGCTTGTGACTCCCACTGTGATTAAAGCAATGAAGTAAAGATTGTTTACCATCTTGGGATAGGATCTGTGTGTATGAATGCATCGGGTCTTGTTCCTCTATAGCGGTGGGTAACTATATCTACAGCTGATAGCACAAAGATCCATAAAGGTCCTTGTTATGAATTTAATACATTTTTATGTGAACAAATGTTTCGGAGTCAGTGTTTGACCAGTAGTGATTAAAGCTTCAGAGTTTAGAGTAAATCTGCACAAATTTAATGTAAGCCAGTGTACTGTCTGCATCAGGCAAATTGTCAATAAGAAAAAGTATGTGTGTGTGTGTGTGTCTTTGCATGAGTGTGTCAGCATTAGTAATGGTGTTCTTACAGGCTTGCTGGCAGGACTGTGGGAGTTCCCCAGTGTTCTACTGGAGGAGGAAAGCTCTGTGATGAAACAGAAGACGGCGCTGTGTGATGAAATTAACCGACTACTGGCGACCCATTTGACTGAAAGTCTCTTGCAGTATGTGGGAGAAGTAAGCATGATATTTAACTCTCATCAATTTCCTATTCACATCTGCAAACAGATTGTTTCTTTTGCTGTAATGCAGTTATTTGTCTGGATTTGCAGGTACTTCACATCTTCTCCCACATTTCTCAGACCAATGTGGTTTATAGCATACACCTGAAGGAGAGCGAAACACAAGCTCAGACCGAAAACGCACAGTGGCTGTCCAAATCGGCCCTGCAGGAAGCCGCTGTGTCCACAGGACAGAAAAAGGTTTGTGTTGTTCTGCGCTCCGTTTGACTGTGGGACTCCCTGCTGTGTGATTGAAGTTAGTAATAACTGCAGCACCAACAGGGAGCCTGATTGCCTTTCACAGAAAGCACAGTTTTTGCACTAGCAGGGTAGTCCTTCAAACACTGAATGGAGTCGCTACTGGTTTTACTGAAGGTCTGTACTGTAGTGCTTCACTTTGTCAGATGGCTTTTTGCTCATTTTAAACATCATCCACTGTCTCCAAACCATAAACTCATACCCAAGTAAACCCAGCCTGTGCCCAGTGAAACACAAGGTACAATCTGTCTTCAAACCAAATGAAGATGAATTAAACTCAGGAGAGCATTTCCCCAATCTACATTCTTCATCTGTACTCATCATTTTGATTTCTTGTGTCATGAAATGTCATGGATACTTTTCAATACTGTAGAAACAGGACCGCATGTGTTCCTGTGTCATCTGTGTGAATTATGTTGTGAGATTAACGCCAAGTCTCTCACTCGACTTCAGATCTTTAAACTTTATGACTCTGTGGACAGTCCAAAGGAAAAAGATGACAAGGTGAGCACGTCTGTGTAGTTTATTATCGTGGAGACATAATCCAACTGCTTTTGTAATCTCTTTACTAACTGGTCCCTGTGCCATTTATCTTGGGTTGTTTCAGGGTGGAAAAAAGCTAAAGCGGCCTGCGATTAAGAGTAACAAGAAACTCCAACCCTCAAATAACGCTAAAGGGAGCGCTGCAGATGGTGGGAGCCGGCAGCTCTCACTCAACTCTTTCTTCAGGACTGTGAAAGAGGAAAACTGATAAGATCCTCAAATGACTTGGTGCCGTCTCTTGTTATCAGTGTTTTAAAGTGTAACTGATCCATGATCCATGTCTCCTCAAAGATGGTGTTATTGTCTTGTCACATCCCCAGTTTTTTACTGTGTGACATTTAGGACATATACTGTGTAATTTTTTTTTTGTATTTTTGTAACGACCTTGTTTTTATCACTATAAATATGAACTTTGACTCATTTGATCTGAGGCAATTTTATTTCATATACGCAAATCAATTTCTTCACACTTCATTTGTAGGATTATTATCATATTTAATGCTCAAATGAAGGTTCCTTAAGAGTTTTGCAACCATAGATGCCAAACCCCAGTTTCTATCCATGTGTCGAGGACCAAGCGCACCCTGGCTCGACTCAACCTGACTACCGAGAGCAAGGCTCATCACACTTCCTGAGAGAGACGGCTAACTGTAGGGTGAAGGGTCATATGAAGAGGTACATGGTTTGTTTCTTGCCTCAACACTTCAAGGTAACATTTCCACGAGCACCACGTTGGCATCCCCTTGTCCAAGAACGTAAAATATAGCCTGACTTAAAATAGCTGACCCATGCTTAGATAGATACGTATACTAGTTACAGCTTGCTGAAAATTGACTCGTTTTTTTTGCCGTTTCTGAGCAATTTAAACTTAACATTAAGCAACATAATTTAATTAGGTGTTAAGTGTGTTTAAAAAAGTATGAGATGCTAGTAAATGAAACCTGTAGATATACCAATAAGTCTAGCACAAATTAAAAAAAGAAAGTCCCAGAGGAGTTAGAACATAAAACTAGTGTAGTCAGCGTTTATTCTGACCTTTTATGATGTATTATGGTGTTTGGCTCTTGTGTGTTAACAACAGTAATTTAAGTTTATGTCCAGTAAAGGGAACCTGGCATGTGAAGGGTGTGAGCACTCTTGTTACTTCCTGTCAGTAAATGCACCGTTTTGAATCAGCTGGAGATCTTTCAAAGAGTGATGACTGTTTTTACTGTTCAGCACTTTGCGTTGTTTTTATTAATATGAAAAGTGCTTTATAAATAAAATCTGATTTGATTTGAAAACAGTGGACTACAGTGGTCCGTGCATTAAGTATAATTCGTTGCCTGCTTTAATTTCTGAGCATCGTTCTGAAAGAAGGAATCCTGCAGACTTCCTTTATAATATGTATCATCAGTTGTATAACTGTTTACTAATAAAGGAGTAGCCAGGGCGCACTGTAAGGGGTTAAAAAAGAAAAAGGAAAAAAAAAAAAAGCTCTTGATTGGGGCGGGTATCCATTCCGGGCCCATGTTCCAGGAAGTGATCTAAGTGACAGCAGTTTGTGAATTTCAGTTTGAAACTTTGCTCGGTGACAGACAGCCTGCCGGTCCTTCCTGGTCCCCGGTCTGCTCCCTTCACGCTCCCCTCGAAGGCGTGGAGCTCAGCGGCGCGTGCCGGCTCTTCAAATCTGCCCAAAAGTTATTGCACACACATCTCCACGCGGCGTCCAAAGGTTCCCCCGCGCTGTCAGTTCAGGTTACTGGGTTTTCAAGGTGAGCTGACTGTCCTGCCGCGGACCGCGACTGCTTTCCGGTTCTTCTCCGCTCACCGTTCCTGTGTTTTCAGATGGCTGCTGCCTGGCAAAGTCTCGTGTCTGTGCACCAGAGGATAGTGGACAACGGAGGTATGGTGGCACATTATATTCCCCAGAGTTTCGTTTATGTTTTGCACGTATTTGTTCTTGCATAAAGTGAAGCAGTGTAACAGTGCTCAGTGTGTGGACGTGAGTGGGAGGAGGGAGCTGCAGATGTGGTCCTCCACTGAATTCACAATGTCTGCTTTGTCACTTGTGGAGATTTGCCTCTCCAGTGGTGAAACACAAATATTACATTGTACACTGGTGTGCACATACATTCTGTTGCGATTCTTAATGATAATACATTTTATTTATAAACTCCTTGGTTGGACAGGATTAAAAATGAACTGGTCAGTGAGATCAGTTTGACTTAAAACAAGAAGTGACAGTTTAAGGTGTGCTGAGGAGAATCAGTGTATCTAGGCTGCTGGAGATAAATCTATTTGGCAAGAGCAGAAGGCTCACACCCCAGGGAAGATTCACGGATGCAGTCAGGAAGGACGTGGAGATGAACGGTGTCAGGGTAGACGGGGCAGAGGGTATTTGTGTCAGATGACCTGCTGTGAGCAGCCAAAGCACAAAAAGAAGAATTAAATTAAAACTGTCTGGATGAATGAAAGTGGAGTGGAGTGATCAGCGAGAATAAAACAGGTTGAAAAAATTAGTTTTGAATGAAGATTTGAACCGATGGTGGGAGTCCAGGCTGGTGGTTCAGGAGGGTGGATGGAAGAGGAGAACATGTAAGATACCGGGGATTGCAAGTTGACCATGAAATTCAACAGAATCTTGCTGACATTTGGACTCTTATGGATGTTTCATTTCAGCTTCTCAGTTGACGAAAGTGTAAAAGTGATGTGTGATATAGTCGATCAGCTTTACATTGCGATTCAACACTTTGTGTTTCCTATCGTTCTAGTGCTGAAGACTGTCAGTAAAAAGCGGGTTATTTCAAATATTGTCCATGAAAAAACATGCAGGCACGGACTGCTCTTTCTCACACCCGTTCCACATGTTTCACAGATAGGATTGCTGCCTTTTTCAGAGCTAAACAAAAATCATGTGATTGTTTTTACGATTTATTCAGGTCAGATGACTTGATTTATCCCTCTCAGTTCATGTACACAATCCTCCCAAGCAGCCACACAGATCTGTAGGTGAAAAGTTAACATACTGGGAACATTTTCAAAGCCTGAAAAGAGTAATGAGTCAGTTCATTATTGTTTACTCAATAGGACAAAATGAGAGAGTTGACAGGCAATTATAAAATTAAACTGTTAAATTAAGGTAAGGTGTGTCTGTGTCCAATAACCGGAATGAATTAAGTAGTCATAACATCTGCCTGAGGACAGACTTGCTAGTCATTTTGCTTGTGCTCTCACTGCCACCTCTTTTTCCTTTTGAGACCTTCTGTTGCATTCAGGAGAGTCGTGTGATTTGTTCTGCTGAACTTAAATGTCTCTGACACAAAACAATGTGTATCTACAGATAAGAGGACAGATCCATGGCTCTTGGTCTATTCCCCTGTGCCAGTGGCCATCATTTTCCTGGTTTACCTCTGTGTAGTCTGGGCCGGTCCTCGTCTGATGAAGCACCGGCAGCCCGTTAACCTCAGGGTTGTTCTCATTGTTTACAACTTTGCCATGGTGGGCCTGTCTGCGTACATGTTTTCTGAGGTATGCTTGAACTCATCTTTGTTCATTTTTAACAGGAAACAAATTTGTGGGAACAACAGGAATGAAAATATGATATCAGGTTAAATCATATCATTTGATCATGAGTGATTCTGTATGTGTGATTTCCTGTGTGTGTGTTTAGTTCCTGCTCACATCCTGGCTGTCTAACTACAGCCTCCTCTGTCAGCCTGTAGACTACAGCACCAGCCCACTGGCCATGAGGGTGAGAAAGTTTCTTCTGAAAATGCTTTGAAATCTGCTGAGATTCCACGTTAGATACATGAAACAATCCCAGTAGTGAGTGAACTGTCAGTCCTGTTCAGAACAAGATGTGTTTGACTTCATTACATTGTTTCCTCTCAACAGATGGCCAGCGTTTGCTGGTGGTTTTTCTTCTCTAAGGTCATCGAGCTCAGTGACACGGTGTGTTATCTTAAAATGAATTTGCACAATCATCAGAAGTGGGAAACAGTAATGTTTGAGTATGCTAACAGAGAGAACCAGCAGAAATGTCTTTAAAAGGATATTGCTCTCCCTGGGATGTTTTTAACTTTGATTTAAAGGGAACGAGTTGAAACAGTTTCTGAACCAGTTTTTCTCACAAGAATCTGCCTTTTGGCCAAAGTGAAGTTTCTTTTCTTGTTCTGTGCAGCTCTTCTTCATCCTGAGGAAAAAGAACAATCAGCTCACTTTCCTTCATGTTTACCATCACGGCACCATGATCTTCAACTGGTGGGCAGGAGTCAAGTACGTGGCCGGAGGACAGTGTGAGTTGTAATTCCACCTAAAAGCATGTGAAAGGATTGATTCTAAGCAAACCTGTAACCAGATGTTCACTTGTTCAAAACCCACTCCTGGCAGGGCATTGCCACGGGTCCTTGGGCAAAGCCCCTCAACCCTGCTGGGGTTTAATCAGAAACAGCATACATTCGCTGTAAAACTTGTCTAAAGTCGGACGTGCCTTTTGCGTAATCCACAATGGTGACCCTCGAACACAGAAGCAGCAACTCAAACAGACTCAGAGCAGGGCACAGCAGTTCATTTTCTTTTTCTTTTTTTTTTTCTAACCTGTCCTGTTCAGCATGGAAGCAGCAGAATGGCTGCTGTGACGTGCCCAACACATTTGCTCTTCCAAGAGGAGCCTATAAGTATCGAGCTCCTCTTGTTAGCGTGCTTTTTTTAATTGATTGTTTCTATTTTGAGTACTGATACAGGATATTTCTGGACCTGAGAGGGGGACAGAAAGTGAAAGAAACTAAGTGAGAGAAACAAAAAAGTGATCGGACAGATAGTAGATTTATCCCTTCATGGTGCATTTCTTGCTGAGCATCAGTCAAGGTTTTTATATTTTTATTGCTATAGCTAAACACAATGGTCTGTCCTACACAAACTGAACTTTGATTTCATTCAATGAGTACTCAGATTTTATTGTCCATATCTTGTTTGAAGCGCTCTTAATCCATCTCTTTTTCACTACTAGCTGTGTGTTTTTTTGGGTTAAATGTGGTTTGCTCTGCTTGTCAGTACACAGTTGAAGGGCAGGGCTTAGATATTACTTCCTCAAAAGTATGAGTAGTTTCTGGTTAACCTCACACAAGCCAGTCAGGGACAACCAAAGTGTTGCTAGTGGCTGAACATTGCACAGGTCTGCTCTAAGGTGCCAAAGGTAAACATACACCACTATTCAAAATGTTGCTTCCTAAATTCTGGGGAATAAATATTTATCACAGTCCTCTGTTTGCACCACATTCTGCAGCCTTCTTCATCGGCCTCGTCAACACCTTCGTTCACATCGTGATGTATTCCTACTATGGCTTGGCTGCAATTGGCCCTCACATGCAGAAGTACCTGTGGTGGAAGCGCTACCTGACGTCACTGCAGCTGGTGAGTGGCTTTCTGTCTGCAGGACACGCGCTACCCAGTACCCACATACAACAACACAGTGTCTGAATAAACCTGTCGTTCTGTTTGCTGCCTCTGCAGGTGCAGTTCATGCTCTTCCTCCTGCACACGGGCTACAACCTGTTCACGGAGTGCGACTTCCCTGACTCCATGAACATGCTGGTTTTTGGTTACTGCATTACCCTCATCATCCTGTTCAGCAACTTCTACTTTCAGAGCTACCTCAAGAAAAGGAAGGAAAAATGAGCCCAAAAACACATAACGAGCAAAGGCACGATGATGTGAGGAAGACGATGTGGGCTGAAGAGAGTTTGATATGCAGTATTGACCAGTGTCCACTAGAGGGCACAACACGCCCATGGCAAGAAGTTTCAGATTTAGTCAGGCAGACACACACACAGACACACAGGCACGCACGGGCACACACACACACACAATTAATAAAGAAGATGAACATTCCATTATTTATTTTTTTGAAGTGAGAAAGAACAAACATTCAAATGACTGATGTAAACAAACTGTACATTTTATACAAATGAATAAAGAATGGTTGATTCTTCTGCAATATTACTGATTCGATGAGTCCAAACTCTCTGACGGTACATCCAAAGGCAAAAAATAAAACTTCATCACAATACAGAAAGGCATGTTTTCAATATCCACTGCTAAAACACCACAGCAAATTTATATATTCATTTATACACTTCAGTCTAAAACAGATTGGAAAAATGTAGACTATAGAAAGAAACACACAGATGCGAGAAGGCATTTCATTTGCCCACTTAGGGGTTTGTAGGTTATAAAGCTGAGGAAACTGCATATATAAGATCAGTCTGTAGTGTGAACATGCAACTGTGCAAAACCACAGCTGTAATAATGACTTAAGATTTAGACAAGATCAGTTCTCTGTTCTTAAGGTGAACAGAAAATTTTAAGACTTGGAACAAAAAAACAAACCTTTTTTGCATTTTCTTTCTTTTTTCACATTGTTTACATAATTTCTTCATCATGTTTTTTTTTTTTTTTTTATACATATATAGGTTCAGTATACTCGCATAGACTTACCAAAGTGGTAACAAAAAGAGTAGTCCAGTATGTTTGTCAGATATTTGTTGGACATTAAAAGACCAAATATCAGCAATTGCTCATATGATTATGTATTTTAGATGGAAGTTTGTACCTATTTTTAGTTTAGGAACAGCTCTTGATGGATAATAAAACAAACGACCATCATTTAGAAATTCTAAAAAATGGTTGTGATAGTACCATGGAGTTACAGTACATTTACTAGTTTGTGGGGAAAAAAAAAAAAGTGATTGGATGATAAAGGACAGACATTTTACACATATTCTCAGCTTTCGCTTTCATTTCAGTGTAATTTTTGTGAACTCACTCTGTTGCCTGATTAAAGAAGCAGTGCAGAGGATTTAGACTGGTTTGCAGGCAGAAATAAATACAATATTTAAATATGTTTTCACAATGTTCATAAAGCCAGACGGCGGCCTTTCATAGAGCCCACCACAATGCATGTCTAGGTACTGAGGGATTTAGGTTTTTTCCTGACCATCATAGGTTCTCTTCACAATATATTTTGTTTTTCTGTGTGTTTTTATTCCATTAGTAAGTGCCTGAAATGTGAAGGCTCCTCCAGCTCCCCTGCTGGCCCACATCCACATGTTTCTGTTTCAGACCCACCAGAAAGTCAAAAATCTCTCTAGTGCGATTTCAATAATTAAAGCAAATGTAATTGATCCACACTGTGTTTATTGGATGCACAGCTAAATGTGATTTCTCATCAGACAGTAAGTGCAGAGGACTTTTTTTTTCTTTTTAGGTTTGAAGAAGTAATATCCTTTCTCATCATGTCAGATCTAAACAAGATTTGAATGTTGTTGTTTTTTTTCCCATTCATATTTTTAAAACCTTTAGAAAAAAGCCAATAGTATGGCTGTTAAGTATGGTAGATGTGCTGTAGGTAGAAGCAGAAATCTAGCCTGTCCAGGTTTGTAATTCCAGACACAAACAGTAGCTGGAGCTATTGGTAATTAAAAAAAACAAAAAAAAACATCCAAAAACCCTGACAGAAATTTAAACGATGTGGATGGAAGACATGCTGGCGCCACACTGACTACTGTCACCTAGTGAACAAAAGAAACCTGACATAAATTTTACATACTGCGCCTATAAATATTACTAAACTTTGAGCTCAAATGTAATAAATTCAGAATAAAAGCACACTTAACTTTTATGTATAGCTGTAATGTCAGCATGTACGAACTGCTCAATCAATACATGTAATGTACTTGATTTTGCTCTGCTATGTAGTCACAGCAAAGTAGAGTTTTCAAGCATTTTTTTATCTTCCATCCCTTTCTTGAAGTGGCTTTCTTGAAGTTCGCAAATTATAAAAAAGACAAAAAAGTATACAGTCTATGAAGCTACGAATGTTGGACCGCATGCATAACCTTGTAAATTTGCAAGCCTGTTTTAACAGAATCAGTGTCAATACACTTGAGTGTTTGTGCTACTAAATGCTACGCACTGCTCCTTTAACTGCATTTCTCCTTAAATACTGAAAATCATTCCGACTCCGAAGCTGGAGGTGTATCCAATCACGCAGGGTCATGTCTGGACTGAGACGGGTGACAAGAGAAATTCAAAGAGGTCTTTAAGAGATACAATACTGTATTCATTATATTAGAGTGATTAAAGAAATACAATAGTCTAAATTGATCCAGCAGAAATTGAGCTATTCACCCTCAATTCAAGATGGCTTTAAATGCTTTTGAAAGTTTCCTTCATTGCCTCAAAGTCACAAATCCTCTGACTTCAATGTCTAAGATGGGTGGAGTAGCCCTTCAGCTGACTATTAAAGCACAACATGAGTAAGCCTGCTTTTTTTCTAATCAGATTTTTTTTCTTGAGGAAAGCATATGATTTCATCTTGAAATTAGTTTTTTAATTCAGCAAAAAAAAATATTTTTCTGCTCACATTTGAATTACAGGGTCACAAGAGGTCATTCTTCTAGTCTGAAGTTTCACTCCTGTATATTTGCATTTGGAAATTGTTGATTAAGACTCGAAAGTAAATGTTTTAAGTTGCTACTTTAGAATATAAGTCTGAACGATCCATGTTTAAAGGGGGCTGGTGTACACGTGTGATAGTGTGTGTGAAAGGAGGTGGCCTGCAGCAGAGGCGGTGCGATGAGGCATGTCCAGCTCCAGTCCTGCTCTAAGTCTCTGTGTAGACAGACGACAAGTGGCTCAAGTTGCGGTCAAAGCTGCCCACCTGGAAGAAGATGCTCTCTTCGGGGCTGGAGGAGAACTGGCACCCGGCTCCTCCCTGCAGCTCGTGGGCCAAGCTGAAACCTGGGACTGACACCAACACGGTTTGCTTAATATCGATGCTAATCAGATAAGCGTTTAAGGTTTCACATGGTACACAGAGAAGAAATGCATTCACCTGCAGAGCCGGCATTGCTGGCGGACATGTGGAAGCCACTGTGCTGATGGGAAGTGTAGGTGTGAGAATCTGCCGGGACGTGGACACCACCGACCGTCTGCTCCATCCTGTAGGAGTCTCCAAAATGGAAGCAGCTCTGAAAGCTTCCTTGATATTCTAGACAGCGGGAGAAAAACAGACGGCGAACTTGATCAGGAACCACCAGCATCTACGGGTGATTTTTTTTTCAAGGTCAGTCAATGTCCACTCCATCCGGCTCAAAACTTGATGTGGGTCTTAAATTATGACTGTGCTATATTTGTGCTTCTGCGAACTCTGCCAACTCCATAGTATGTAGGATTTGTCCCCATCGTCTCAGTTTGTGCTCAAAAATCGACCACAGGAGTCACGATAATGGGAAAGCAGCCTTTCCTGGAGTGCTTTTACGCAACTCCCCGACCACAACGTGGTTAGAGAGACGTCCGTGTGTAGATCTTTACAGGCAAAACAGTGTTTAAGGCATTAGGAAAAAGGCTGGAGAGTGACAGCTGAGCCTGCCGTGTTCGGGCGCTGAGAGACAGCTGAACACATGAGCCAGCATTCTGCTGGCTAATTCAGTGCAGGGAAAAGGCTTCCGGCATGTGGTTTTCCCCACTCTGTCTCTACAACTCTAATCTCCCTGTCCTAAAAATGCTCTGACAGAGCCATGGGGCAGTATCGCTGCACAAGGAGGCAACTTCCTCTCTCCAAGGTCTTTCATGTGGGTCTGGTGGTAGATTGAGCATTTGGAAAGACAACACGGGGTGTCCGTAATTGAGTTAAGTTCAAGTGATCTGACACTGTCAGTGCTATCGTAGGAAGTTATTGTAAGAGCGAAAGACAGACTACATGTTCCTGAATCACCTGCCACAGGAAACATCTGAGGATATTGAATTGAGACACCAATGAATGTTTTCAAATACAAGCCAGAACAGATTTCCTGAATCAAGTGAGAATGCGTTCATCCAGAAGTCTTTGGATTACCGTCAGTGGAAGACTGATGGTGGTGATAGTGAGCGTAGGGCTTGTTGTGAGGATGCTTCTCCAGGGCAGCAGGAGGAGGAGGAGGAGGTGGAGGCGACCCCGGTCCCTTCATCACAGGAGACAGGAGGGGACCAGACACTCTGGGGAGAGGACGAGTGAAACAAGAATTTCAGTCTTTTCTTCGATGGTCTCAATAATTTCTCAATAAAATGCCTCATGTATCCCAAACCTAAACACCAGCCCACTAACCACATGATCCCACAAACCCAGCAGAGCAGTTAGTGATCCTAAACACACAGGAGAAGAAACAGTCCAGGCGTGTGGAAACTTGGGCTGCCCACATGTAATCGTCCTCCTACCACATATTATGATCTTAAGTCAACAAGCAGCAGAGTGTGCATTTCAGTCGATGCACACACACACACACACACACACACACACACACACACACACACACACACACACACACACACACACACACGCACGGTGCACCGCTGCAGTAAACCCCTGGCTTTGATGCAAACAGGAAAAAAAAAAAAAACCAAAGAAGAAAAAGCAGTGTTTATGAGTTTTGAAAGAAAGAATATTATCTTAACATGTTTTTGTATTCATAGACTTCAGGTTTGGTAGATGCTAGGGATTTTAAATCACAGTCATCCACACCAAGTGATTAATTTTATTATCCAAATAGCAGTGAGAATTCGCAATTGAAGGAGGAAATAGAAGCTTCACTTTACTTGGCCAAATGTTATTCAAATTTTGAAGGAGTAAGATTTATTCAGTCTCAGCATGCAAAAGCACAAGAAATATAAACCTCACAATCATTCCATCAAAGCACAATGATAAAATGCTGTATTTCTGTTATGTAGCCTCAATATAACAGGTTGACTGTGCATACTTTTCAGAATGAACGCTCTGCGGGGAGCCTCAGCATGTTTGCGAAGGAGTTTTCAACCGCATACGACATGGGGTTCTGCAGAGCGTCATAATTTCTAACAGCTGTTATCAGGTTAATTACTATGTTAAGGTTAATTCCCATGTTGCTGTGGTTACTGCTTAACAGATTTGTGGGATTACATCAGGCGTTTTTATGACAAATTCCATCTTATTACACACATTTGACAGTAATTTTACACTTCTGTTTTAGGTTTAGATGAGTAGTGGAGTCACTTCAATGTCACAACTGCAATCTCACATGTGATTTTATTTTTTAAACTTTGGCAGATGTCCAAACTTAAAGTACTTGCTGTTGTGGAATACTTTCATGTGCGACGGATAAGAAGAGCTTCAGCAAAATCATACAGCCTTGATCCAGTGTTCACTGACTTTTTCTTTCTGCTTGAAGGGAGTTTTTTTTTCTTTTTTTTTCTATTTCCTGCAGCATTACCTGGGCTTGCTTAAAGGTGCATTAAGGAGTTCTTCAACTTAAAAAAATGCTTATTTTCCACCATAAATATGTTACACATTTTCAATGATGTGTACAATGTGCCCTGACATATTCATTACAAGTATCTCTAACAGCGCTAAATTGTCACTTGAAAGTCACAGTGCTGGTCCGGCACCAGCATTTTTTTGGGGAGAATTTGAAAGGAATGATGCAATGCACGCTCCGGCTGTCCTGATTTAGTTAGGTTTCGTTTTGTCCGCCATTACTCCGCCAGATGCTTAGCGAGCAACAACTGAGCAGGATCTTCCAGAAAGTAAGAACAGACTGGCTTCCAGCACTGCCACAACTCCAGCACAGACCCCACCAGGTAAAAGACACTTAAATCTTACTCGAGCGCTACTAAAAGAGCGAGGAAGGAGTCCTCCTCTTCCGTGCACGCCAGCCACAGGGACGAGTTTTTCACGAAGCTGCATTACGCCCAAGGCCTGCAGGGGGCGCTGTTTCGCATAAAACGTGCAAACTCCTTAATGCACCTTTAATGTTTAAACCTGCTCAGAGTGCATCTACTTGGTTTCTCAAAAGCTCAATGGTTTAAATCTGATTAGGGATCTTTCTTTGTGATGTATGAATTTTTTTTTTGCATTAAATTTCTTGCGGTACTTCAGGTTCTTTCCACAGTCCAAACACATCTAACATTAATATGCATTGTTTATGCCCTACATGCCTTCATCTATATTCACTTAAATTAAATTTTATTTGTATAGCACTAAATTCAACACAGTCATTTCTAGGTACTTTTACAGAGTGAAGCAAAACAATTCCACATGAGTAAGCATGAGCAACAGTGGAAAAGAAAAACTCCCTTTCAGCAGCAGCAAAGCTGCAGAACCAGGCTGAGAGGTGGCGGCTTTCTGCTGTTCGGGTTGGCGTTAGGAGATAGGAGAGAAAAAAGTTAAAACAAGCAGATTGTGGGAAGGGATTTAAACTTTGGTTCGGGTAAGGAACTATTGTCAGCTGGAGAAGGCTCAGAGCCCCTGTAACCATAAACTGATTAACAGGAGACGATTGGACGTATTGATGTGCTGAAAGCTTGGCATATCACAGTCTATGTGTAATTAATGAAAAATGAGGGAAAAAAAGAACATTTTTCATTGCAGACTATTAAGCTTCACCTGATGCACACATGTATAAACATCTGTTACAACTGAAAGAAGTGTTTAAGAAGATATATTCAACGTTGTGCTGTAAAACAAATTTTATTCTCTCGCTTTTAAACCTATTCCTAAATGACGTCTGCAAAACGTTTAACACAGAGAAGTATACCAGTCATCAAATCAACTCTGACAAACGTAAAAGTTAAAATAAGCAGGAGGAATATTTAAAGCATTACTTCATGGTGATAAAGATATCCAGAAGCAGTAGTAACCATGTCTGGTATTTATTCAGACCGTGGCCTGAACAATAAATGCAAAAGTTTACGCAAAACTTAAAATGACCAATTTAATGACTCCACATTGCACAATCTACATTAACTTAATGAAAGCCCGATCTGGTCCAAATCCAGACTGATGGGCAACAGACCTGCCTTAAAAAAAAAAAAAAAAAAAAAAAAACAGATCTGGCCAATCAAATCCCCAAATATTCAGCAGCTACTTATGGCTGCGCATCAGGAATGCCAACATATAAACTGCTGCTGTGTTACTACGTGCCGCTGCGCTGCGGAGGCATATGGTTTTCAGTAAGTGCTATATGAACGTGATGACAGAGTGTTGTTGGAGGCAGCCGAGCCCTCAGATGACTGCTTACTGCTGGCCCGGCTGGAGCCTGCTGTATGACCTACTGCTCCATGCGTGAGGGGCTTCTCCCTCCCAGCACCCACCAGCTGGCTCTGGCTCTGGGATGAACATTTGGCAGGAGGTGGCCAGAGATGGGGAGGAATGGCGAATGCTGTCAAACTTAAATGTAAGAAGTAGGAAAGTGTTTTGTGCCAAAAGCTGAGTTGATTTGATATTTTGGTGAACATCAGATGCAGTTCTAGCTTTTATTAGGGAAATCGTGAAAATATGCTTGGAAAAAAGTAAATAATAATAAAGCAGTGGACGCTATAGCTTGTGTAAGAGCTCATGATTTTTCTGTATTCTGTTTACATACTTCATATAAATAAATCCCATTAATTCATTTTATTTCCAATGTTTATGTGAGATTCTCATGATACTAATATGCTATGTTGCTAACTAAGTAATCAAATTTATATTTCACTCAATGCTTTTTCATTTCAGGGAGAAAAATTACAGGATTGATTCCTCATTCGTTTAAGATCTGTTACAGTACAGATTACAATTAAGACCTTAAATTTTTCTGTGCATGGTAATTCATACTAGAGTGGGTTTTGACTCATCAGATAAGTAAAAACTATATTTCGCTGCTATTTATCTGGCTCTTTTCAAACACAGAGCTGGAAAAAAATGTGTATTTTAAATATTGCAGTATTGCAGAAGCAGCTTCAACATCGTAATGGCAGCCAGGTAGGCAGTGGCTGAAAAACAAAGACACGTGGAGGACTGTGGGGGCTGTTCATGAGGGACGTTTGTATGTGTGGTGGTGGTCGGGTGGAGGTTCTGCTGGAATCAAAAACATTTACTTCCACTAAATCATCAACACAAGGAAGATCCCAACTCCTGGCCACTGGGAAAAGACAAGCAGACTGATGTTTCCATTTTTCTCTGCATTTTTTTTAATCATCTATATGAAAGAGGGAAACAGAATATTAGCAAAGTATGAAATCTGACTGTAATATTTATTTTTACATTATAAATGAATTCCAATTTCAGAAGATTGCTTTTTTTTAAGATAGTACAAACCATGGTAAATTTATAATGTGTTTCAGTCTGAGGGGTTAAAGCACCTTATTAGTGATCACTTAAAATTGCTAAATTTTTTGTTGACTTTCAGAAAAAGATTTGAATAGCACAGTGATATAACTATCTATTATTTTATAAAAGACTTTCTATGTAAACCAAGCAATACAATTTTGTGATTTTTTTCATAAAAAGAAATTTACACCGTGCAATCCTCATTAATACTACAATATGACCCCAAAAATAATCTAATGTGAATTAAACTTTTTCTTATTTCAACTGATTCTCCAACTGCTATTGGCTCTAAAGTACTGCAAACAGGCGATAGATAAACAGTTCTGCTCTTTTCAGCTTCCAGTCTTTGAAATCATCTACTTAAACAAACCAAGGGGGGTTTTGGAAAACCAAGTTTGCCCTTCATGTCAGTGTAGTTTAGAATCGGGATCACATGGCTGTTGACTTTGGGTCACATACCTGGTCTGAGAATTTTAGCGATTCCTGTTGGTATTCCATTTGGTTACTGATTTCATGTTCATACTGTACACGGACTGCACTTGACTTTAATTACTACTGCGACAAAACTGAGGATGCCTGTGTGGCATCTTGTCCGAGACCAGCTCTGGAGACGCTTGCTGTTAGCGAGCCTGACTAATCCATGTGTTGGCACCGGTCCAGCGCATGGCCATGTGGTCCTGCAGAGAGCAGCCTTCCCCCAGGAGCTGCTGTCAGCACAAACTCAGGAAACAGTTATACTGTTCATATTTTTACAAGCTGCCTCTATGTGCAGCTAAAGTGAATCATAAGCTAATCACTGCCAGGTGCCCCCAGCCCTGTTCTCCACTCTCTGACTTGCTAGATACTTGAGGCATGAGGGGAATCTTTCATATGCTGCATTAATCTGCCCCCCGAAATTCATCTTCACTGACCATCTCCTGGTTTTTCCAGCCAACACGCCCATTCCTCTCCCTGTGAAGTGACGAAACGGTTTGACCTCTGACCCGGTGAGTCGTAGAGTCAGAGGCAATATTAAAACTATCAGATTAATGGAAAAATTTAACGCTGTAAAGGTCACATGCTCAGGAAGGACACGTGCAGCTCTGGAGCAGACGCTTATTGAGCCGCTTGCTGAGGGTGACTTTGGTTTTCATAAAACGTCTTTGTCACAAAGAGATGTTTCGAGGTGGTTAAGAGCGGAGAACCTAAATGGTTTGTGAGGTTTCACCCTTTGCTGAGTCAGTTGAGCACCAGCTTGGTGACTTCAGCCTGGTTGTGAGTAATATGTCAGAACGGTGATCTCATTTTGGGAATTGGATTTTTGAAGTGACTCAAATCTGTCTTTGACAAAAACAGAGCAGAGGGACGCTCAAGCCTTAATCCACATAAAGTTCACCCACAAAATGACTTGGACTCAGGTATGTGAAAACAGACGTCATCTCTGCTGGCCTACTACTGTCCAGAAAGACGACAATCCGTGAAGTTTTGGCTCGCGATACGCGGAGGCATGAGGTGAGGGATGGAAAGAAATCAGAAGATTCATGAACGGTGTTGCTCCGCTGCTCGTTCATCTTCCTTTCTCTGCGCTGAACTGTCCCACAAGGGAGTGAGGATCAGACCTTGTCCTCCACAGACCCTGCAATCGCTGCAAACACCCTCGACCTTCCCTCTCATCTCCCCCTTTTTGCAGCCGACCATTAAGCCCTTCTGATGGATGATGGGGGCTTCTTTGGCGCAGATCGGTGGGAACGCTTCTGTTTCTGCTTATAAAACTAAAACAGCGCTTGAGACACAGCCTACAGCATCATGACTAAAGCTAAGCTAAAGCTAAGCCAGCCCTGCAGGCCTCAGCATGAAAAGTACAGACGGGGCTACAGAGATTTCAGCGGTCCGAAAATCTCTAAGAGAGATAGCTGTCCCAAACAGAAAGGATACATCTTTAATCACCATCCTGAGAGGAATTTGAACAGTACGCCATCCGATTCCGCTCTGTGAGTTAACCGTTTGTGTCGGTGGGTTAACTGAAGACCAGACGTTATTAAAGCAGGGACCACAAAATGAGTGACTGACCACATGCTGCCATGAGACACTACCTCAGAAATGTTTTTGTTTGGGTTGTGAGATTGGCATTCATTTTCAGGATCACTGGAAAATGATAATGGCTGGAAGACAGACAGCGTAGGGTTTCGGGCCGTGAACGTCTCCCTTCAGAGAGGGAAACCTTAATGTAGCCCTGTGCAGTCTCTGCCGCCACTCTAATTCAATTAGCCCGTGTCAATCACAGCCGAGGTATCAAACCACCTCAGACTAATATTTGCAGAGGGGCTCTAATATCAATACACAGGTAAAGGCAGTAGCTCCCCCCCTCCTCTGCAATTATATAACCACATTTGGTCCAAAGCAGTGAATGACAACATTTACCACCCATCTGTCTGTGAACACTGGCCGCCATGGTCGCACAGCCCCCCCAAAACACACACACACACACACACACACACACACACACACACACACACACACACACTTGTGTGCTCGTGCCACGCCAGTTGCCAAATGTATTTTAACTGGCATATCTTGATATTAGTTTCAGAAAAATGACACAGGTATTCACAAAGTAAAAGGAGTCTAAATGGCCCATTTAAGCCAGAGTAAACACATTTAGCCATGAGGTCAGAGGCTGCCACACTAGAGGCAGGTTAGTTTGATAATTTTGTCAAAATGTTTAATGTCTTGCTAAACCGTTTGGGAAAAACAAGTGCAGCGCTGATATTGACTTTGGCAGCTGCCTGTGTACTGAAGGCTTTAAACATGTAAATCAAATGCTCCATCTTCAGGCAAATGTAAGTAGACGTTTCATGCTTGACTGGTCGCGGGTCGCCGCCACAACTCACTTTTTGAATCCTCAGCCTGCCCTCCATCCATACTGTGCGATGAACAGATAGAGCACTACACTGTGTGTCGGTGTGTGTGTGTGTGTGCATGCGTACATTTGCAGGCATGTGTGTTAAGTGTGCACGTATGTGAAAACATTGTGGAGTTCTTCGGGGGTCAAACATCTTGATTTAATGAAATTTGGAAATTGCAGTAATTTTAGAGAATTGTCCTCACGCTGCTGCGTGTGTGTGGGAGCGATGGCACAGATAGTGAGTGATTAAGGGGGATTGTTTTTTGTTTGCTGGGTTACATATCAATGGGAAAAAAGGGGGATTTTCTCACCTTGCTGCATCCACACACACACACACACACACACACACACACACACACATATAACGATCACATGGTCTTCATCAAGCACCAAATGGAAAGAGATCCAAATCTAGCATGTCATCCTGCCCGTGTAACAGAGTATCACCCTACTCAGGTCCTTTTCACTTTCCATACCTGTCCTCACTGCGGTAATTGTGCGTGCTGCTGAGAAAAGAGGCACAGGAACTGCAACCTATTTTCACTCTCCGCCTTGTGCTCACGGCTTGAAACAACACACGGCCCTCCAGATGCTTCCAGGCCGACTTGACGCCTCTGAGCGGCGCTCGTACGTTTACATCCCGGCAGCCTGGCGGTGCCGGTCCACTGCAACTGTTTGTGTTGTACGTCAAGCGCTCTGCTGTACCTCACACCCCTATCACCCGCAATCATGTGTGTTTCCTGGACTACTATATGTAAACCCGCTCACAGACGGAGCCACACATGTGAGTTCAAATGTAAGAAAGACATCAAACCTCATCGCGTTAGCTGCCCAGGCTGTATATACTCCCAATAAAGTGTGTATACACACACAGACACCCAAAGAGCAGACCACAGAGTGAAAAGAAATCATGTTTATGTAACACAATCACTTTTGTAACACAGAGTTTATGATGCCTGATTCCATCTTCTCTTTCTCAATGTTATTAAATTGTAAAAGGCTGTTTTTCTTCATTGCTTCCCCAGTTTTAGACACAATGCTCAGTACAGTACACACTGTGCCTCCTGACGACACTGGGGCTCTGTAACTTTGCTCTGCAGGCTCTCTTGGGAAATCATCAGTGCTAATAGGAAACACGCTGTGCCTCACGAACACACATGAAAAACACACATACACAGAACGAACTGTCCATCCATGCTGAACGACACTTCAACAAAGCAGTTGTGTTTGTCAGAGGTGGTGCTGCAGTGCTTGTTCTCTTTTAAAACCCTGGCTTCTAATGTTAGATCCAGCTGGGAAAAGACGTACTTTGTTATAGTTCAAGAATTTCTGTGATGGATGAGATGCTAGACCATCAAAAAAACATGTAGTCTCACCAACAAATGACAAATCACATTGGAGTTTCTGAAAAATAGTGGAGTATCATTAGTTTTGGTGGTTTTTTTCATTCAAAGTACGTCCAGATGAATCGATTTTCACAATTATCTGGGAGATTCATCATATTTCGAAATGGAACAATTAACGCAGTTGGTTTTTTTTTTTTTTTGTCCGTCTGAACATAAGCCGCATACAGTGACACTCATATGTATAAGAATCGTTCGCCCTCGCATCTGTTCTCAGAGAGAGGGCAGCAGAACTCACAAGATAAGCACCGGCGGATGATAATGTCCCTGCTGCTTTGATGCTTTACCCTCATTAAAGTGTGAATCACATCCACAATAAATAGAGCTCGTGATGTGTCATGTTGACCGTGTGGTGACCAGCACTGCCCCTCTTCCCACCAGGGACGTCTCAGGAGTTGAGGAGTAGATTTTGTTTCCAGTAAGAAAGCCAAAATGGGTTTGTCAGCAGGACCGCGGGACTTAGCCTAGCATGATCTAAGAGGGTTCGGCTTGGACGCAGGATGATAAATAGGTGGGAAACAATGGAAGTGAAGGGTCAAAAGTAAAATCATACTGTGAGATTGAGGCTTTACAGGACAAGAAAAGTCATACTTTACAAAATGCTGCCAATTACTGTGTATTCATTGAGATACAGACAGTGTTGGGAAAACTGCAGAAAGTCAGAATATTTTTACTTTGGTAAATTTTTCAGATATCTGTATTTGTTGAGTATTTAGAACTTTTTTTTTTTTTTTTTTTTTTGCATATTTTTATTGTACTCCCTACATTTTAAAACAAAAATCAAGACCTGTGTCACAGTGAGAGGCTTGATGTTATACAGTAACAGTCATCAACACTGAAGGTGGAAACTAATTTAAGGGAGTTCAAGTTGGATTACATACCAACATTTATTGTTTTATCTTTAAAATAAAAGTTATTCCAACTCAAACGTTTGCTGTATATGTAAGTACATTTTCTATATAAAGTCTCACCTGTTTATGTGTTTTCAGTTTCAAGAATGACTCAAAATCATTCTGCAAGTTTCTGCAAGTAATAACAATGATCAAGTTGTATCCATGTTGACAATTATAGTATTAAAATAAGAATGGTGATAATGTGATACAGCACTTCTACAACTGTTTTCATGAAGAACAAAAGCAACTAGAACAGCAATAGTAATAAGTTAACAACTTTCTGCTGGATTAAATATGTTGTGGCAGATAGTTATTTTAGTGCGGCACTGACAAAACTAGATATTGAGAAAGTGAGGTTCTTTCCAGGAAATGGCAGATTATTATGTAAGACACTAAGCTTGGTCAGGTTTGCGAGGCAAAAAGGACTTTCTTTTATGTGTCTTGCTCAATTCATCCACAAAAAAAAAAAAAAAAAAAGAAAAGAATTTCTGAGATGCCGGTGACTTTTCTCCCCCTTTAAAATGTTTGCATTTAGGACTGTGGCAAAACATCAAAGATTATCTGAAGGATTTTCCAGCTCTAATCTGGTTAAATATGTTTGCATTTCCCACCCTGTTGACACATTTAAAGCGGCTCCCACCCTTCACAGCGACCCGGAGCGTTGCTTGAACGTATCTCAGCCTGAGAATCCAAACGGGTCCACAGTCGGCTGCACATCTGCGGAGGACTTACCCGTCCCGTGTGCCATCCATGCCTGTCAGTGGGGACAGGTGATGGGGGCTGCTGAGGTCCCGATCCAGGCGGTGCTGTCGGGAGGGCAGGTCAGTGGCGGAGGCAGGGTTGGGGGCGGGGGAGAGCAGCTCCACTGGGGCGCCGTGATGGGGGGTACTGGAGCCAACGTACAGGCCTGAAAGACAAACAAAGCTAATTTGGTAAACGTGCCAAATAAGCTCAAGAGCCCTGTACTCCGTCTTTCCTTTGAGGAAATTAAAAGCCATTTCGTGGCAACAGGATTTTGTTTTGACAACTTTCATCCAATCAGTGAGCTTTGCAAAATAAAATCTCCTGTGTTTGCACTGTTTGTAATTTAGGGTACATTGTTTGCGCTGCCACGGGAATTGGCCTTGTTTGTCCTTTTAGCTATTTTTTTCTTGTTGCACAATAAAAAAAAAAAAAAAAAAAAAAAAAAAAAAAAAAAAAAACTAAATTGTTACATGTGTTTGAAGACTAACTTTGAACAGTAGGGTGTTTAAAAGGAGGAATAAGGTCACAAGTATATAAAAAGTAAATGTGCAGTAGAGACTAAAAGTATCCTATAAATTTCTGACTGTTTCAATATGTCTTTGGGTTTTTCAACTTCTTTAAAATCCTTTTTTTTTATAATAATATTTGATTCGCATTTCATTGACGCACTGATCTGTGGGGGTGCATTATATACTCCTCATGCAGGCTGCATGTTGTTAACTTTCTCTACTGTTTCAAGCTGCAACCTATTTAATACTGAATTATCTTCTTATTCAAAAAGCCCTGCAAACAAAAAAACTGCAACTAATAACTGTCAGTTTTATTGTTTATGTTTTGTTTTGTTTACAAAAATGCCCATCCCAGATTTATCACTGCCCCAGGTTACATCTTGAAAGTGCTGTTTTCTCCAAACATGAGGTTCAAATCCAGAGGTGTACAGTTTTAAAGAATCAAACACATAACCAGCAAGAATCTTTCTTTTTTCCTGGGACTCGTACTCTTTCTTGCATGGATGCACACAATCCTTGAGAGCTACATGGACGTTCTACTCCAAAAATCTTCTTGAACACCTTTTTTAAACCTGTTTTTCAACAGATTAATACCATCAACTGAAAAACATTTTGCCCGATGGAAATCACTTAGTCTAAGTCAAGAGCGTGGCAGTCTCTCCACTTTACTTCACCTAGATCAGAAAATACCATTTTCTGTCTTCTGCCCCCTTTATCACCTGATTTAATTCCCAGCGTCCGAGCGGACAGCGCTGCACAGGCTGTCTGGGGCAGTTAAACAGTGATGATAGCAGAGCACAGGAGGAGATGAAAGCGAGAGAAAAGATTGGTGCTCCTGGTTTTGCAGTTTCCAGGTCCAGCTGTTCTCAAGTGGAAGCATGCCGAGGCCTGATCTGACAGCCCTCTGAAATGGTTACAAGCTTGATTCATTACCCCCAAATCATCAATCACAGACCTTAAATGTTTTCCCCTTTAGCCCCAACATCTGCTACCACACCGGCAAAACAGTCGACAAATAATGGCTGTGATTGCCTCAATTTTATCACTAGTTCCTTGCGGAGGAAGACGGAGAATCTCTTTGAGAGCTGGAGGAGGATTATGTTCTGAGGATGAGGTAGAGTCACTCTCTGAAAAAAGTTCTGGAGGAAATGTGCGAGAAGGAAACATAGATGTCTGCTGGCCACTCAGAATAACAGCAGGAGTAAGTTAACCTGTGCTCTAAAACTATGATGAGTCCTTCCTCTGGTTAATCAGCGAGAGCTCTAATTATGCTCTGTAAAACAGAGAGTGGTTTCTCGTAAGTCCTGCAGCAGACATGTGAATAAGAGCAGGATTAAACCCTGCAAACAGGAAAGAAGTGGAGCTCTGACTGGAAGCATGACTCATTTTCTGCTTCACAAGTGTTAATGATGGGATACCTTCCCACTTTGCTCCACTTCTTCCATGCATCCTATTGGCTTGAGAACAAAGTCAAAGTCACGTAAATACAGATCCCGAAAGCCAACCTGCAACATCTCTGCTGGCCTGGAATAACACAGCATCCTTGAATGGTTTGGCTTCATCTCACAAGTGAACTCCTCTGGGGCTCTAAACCATTTAAAACAAGAGAGCAGGAGAGCAACATCCTCCCAGAAACAGGGGGAGGTGAGAGCTACCAAGCCAAGAATCGGGGGCTCACTTCAACATTCAAAGAAGAGTTGAGCCTTCACAGTCGTCAGCGGCGTCCAGAGCTCCAGCAACAATAACAGGGAGCAACGGGGTGCCTGGACCGGTTGCAGGCAGAAAACAAGGACAGATGTGTCCATAAACGCAGGAGGCTGTGGTGCATCTTGCTTGTCTCTAATGCTGTTTTAAGCTATTTATACCTATCTTGCTTCTAATCCAGGGTGGTGATGACTTTTAGTTGTGGTCAAATTCATCAGTTAGATCAGGGCCATATGTGATGAATAACATTTTGTTTGTCCCAGCTGCTAATGGTGTTTGCCGTCTTTTCATGACAACAGGACAGGTTAACATGACACAGTTATGAAATACAAACAAACTGAACAAAGACCATGAGGTTGTGACACTTCTTCACTAAACCTAAATAACCAGGCACGCTCACACAACTGAAACATTGATACAAAATAAGCACAAGCAATTAAAGACAAATCATGTACTGCAAGTTGTTTACGTTTGGTCAAACTGTGAGTATGATTATTTTACTGCCTGAGAGCACAGAATTGCCACAGCACATCTGCATGAATGTTGACATAACTGCTGATTGCCACCAATGACTTGGAGACTGCTTGGCCAGGTGTTGGGACTGCTGCCGATCAGACCTCAGATTCTGGCCTGTTCTTCTGTTTCGGAACAAATATTATCTGGTCATTGATGCTTTGAGATGTAGCCAGTCTCTTACACTCATAGTTTACTTTCACTGCCTGCGTTATCGATCATAGTCACAATCAATTAAAGTGCATCCAGTATAAACCTGCATATGAGTGACATTTGTGATCCTCCGTCATGAAGAGGAACAAACATATACAAGTCGCTCTGGGGTATAAATCGAATGCATATATTTACACATATCCAGGGTGTACCCTGCCTTCACCCATAGGCAGCTGGGAGTGGCTCCAGCCGCCAGTGAATTATTTCCTCTAACTCTGGTCGCCATGCTGTTGACTCATAATTAGAGTTCTTTGCTTTCTCCAGTCCCTCGGAGGATGTTTCCAGTGGCTCTGTAGCAGCATATTAACATTACACAGTGACAGCTAGTTGTCCCACATGGCATGTATGGCAAATTTTGATAAACAAGGATTAATACACAGTTTATTTTTAACAAGTGTGCTAGGTGAAAATGTAGCTGGATCCCACACTTGTGTTGCTGATTTGTTGGATTATCTTAATACTGCGTGATGTGAAGTAGTTGTGATTAAAGTAACGACTGGCTGACGTCTTGTGAGCACCTTGTGTGAAGATGTCCTGGCCGAGGGCGGGAGAGCGTCCATCTTTGCCATTGTAGAGGTGCTGCGAGGAGGAGCTCTGAAGGTGCTGCATGGACAGGCAGTCACTCAGGACGTCCTGCTCCAAGTGAGGGCAAGGCCGGAGCTGAGAGGAATAAACAAATATAATAACAAACTGAGTGCATTTGCAACAAATTATGCTGAGTCATTTAGAGAGCACTCCATCTGTAAGGTTATGCAAGCTAGAAACAAAACACAGCGTATTTGTGAATCCAGTGCAGGATGTGATTTTTCCCCTTTTCTCTTTATGTATTAATGGCATAGTAAAGTTAATGAGAAACAGCATTTCTGCAAATGAGGATAAATTGTCAGTCAAGAAGAATCACAGGAAAGATCCCTTTTGAGTCATGCGTTGGCTATAAACATAATGAATAAGGGGTCCCTGTACCAACTCGGAGCCAATCGTAAGACTGCTTCTGTTTCGAGCACCGTCAACTGTAATGCGGACAGCTGAAGAGACATTTCAGCTGGAATTTCAATCACACGCCACAAAAAAGAAACTTAAACCCAAGGAAAACTTGTGTCAGTTGTTGATATGGGACATCTGCCTTGTGTATCAGTAGAGCAGCTCACCTCTGCTGGATACATCAGTGGATTTCTATGTAATAAAATATTATAGCTGCTGAGTTGCACACCAGGCCTGTAGTAACTATCTTATCTGTCCTCTCCTGCCTCAAATGTCAAGACAAGAACTGCAATCACACTACTAGTGATTATCAGATGCAGACAGGAAATATTGGAAACCAACAATGTGTAATATATTACGATCAACGGGAATTATGGAACTCAAACACAACAGACTTTATCCATGTGGTAAAGGATGACTGCCTTTTTTGTGTGTATAATTATTGTAAGTTAATCTAATGAAGTCACAACTAAAGCAACTAATGACATTCGGTTACAAATTCCTGCATGATTTCATTCATGATTTCAATTCATGCATGCATATGATGAGAAAATGTGTGATTAGAGTAATCTGAACAGCAATATTGGGATATTTGTGCCAATAAGATGAAAATTTTGTTATTGCAGGTATGATTTTCTTTTTTTCTTTTTTTTAACTTTTGGCCAGTTTTTATGTTCCCACTGTGGCTGCATATGCCTGTTCACTGTGTACTCTGGTTATGTCCAACAATACAAAGCCATTTAATTGGTGCCATTAAGTTGGTCACAGGTATGATCATGTGTGTGCAGGTGCTTGTCTCTGTCTGTGTAAACCATATTTACTCTCAATATAACCAGCACAGCAAAACATATGTAACAGTAAAAAGCAAAAAGCAGTTCTACCTATACCTCAAACATGGACTGTTGGAGGAGACTGAAGAATCAAGAGAAAACTTTCACACACCCAGGAAGAACATGGAAAATTGCTGTAAAAAAATGTGTGTGTGTGTGTGTGTGTGTGTGTGTGTGTGTGTGTGTGTGTGTGTGTGTGTGTGTGTGTGTGTGTGTGTGTGTGTGTGTGTGTGTGTGTGTGTGTTCTTGTATTTCTATCCTTGTCGGGGCCAAATGTCCCCACAAGGATAGCAAAACGTGGAACGACGTGCCTTGTGGGGACCTTTTTCCGGTCCTAAGTAGGAGAAACAGTGTTTTCTTGACCATGTTGTTGTTACTGAAAAAAGTAAAAGTGCAAAAACATTTCTTTAGGGTTAGGCTTTGTTGTGGTGTGGGTTAGGGTTAGGGTAAGGGTCAGGGTTAGGGGCTAGACATAAATGGGAGTCAATGGACGGTCCCCACAAGGATAGAAATACAAGACTGTGTGTGTGTGTGTGTGTGTGTGTGTGTGTGTGTGTGTGTGTGTGTACTGCTTTACAGGAGCCTGAAACGATCATTGGCAAAATGAACAAAAGCCTTGCAGTGTTTTTCAGTTCTTTACTTAAAGAGTGCCTACCGACATGATGCTCCATGGTTTGGTACGAGAGCAGTACTGGGGCAGATAGGAGGAGGCTACAGACGACAAGGATTAGTCATGCTTTGGTTTATTTAACAACTATTTTGGACTCTTTTTTTTTTTTCTACTTTATGTTTTTAGAATTTGCACATTTATGCTCCATGTTGTGGCTATATCCATGTATCTGCCTTCAGATTGCCTGTCTGTGGTGTGTTAGATCAATATATCACATTCATTTAACTTGGCAGTCATTTGAACTGTGTCTGTAAAAGTACAGTGTTGTGTTTACAAACCACTGCAACCGTGTCAGCCACAAGCTGTGTACTTTATGTATTCTGCTCACCCTTCAATCCACAAATCCAATCTTTGTTCCTCCATAAAACTCCATTCCAGATTTTGATTTTGCTGTGGGACTGTGGATGGAAACTTTTCTCAGTTGTACTGTATCATAATGACATCTGCTCTACCCTCTGATTATTCTCACACAGTTTATCAACAGCAACTGAGCCAAGCAAAGGGATCACTTTATCTGTGACTTGCCTTTTTTTTTTTTTTTTTTTAACGTCCTCTGCCTATCTGCCTATTTAAATCATAAGTGATTTAACTTTTCAGCATGGCTTGGCTTAACAGTTTTACAGCCAAAATCATCCAAGTTTTGATTTCACACAGAGATACTGTATATCTGTAAATGAGTATGTGCTTGTCCTCTAGGGGATCCTTAAGAGTGCCCTGAAAAGCACTCATCACATGTAATTGGGTCTTTATTTTCTCCACAGTGACACTCTAACTGTGTTTTTTTTTCCTTCTCTGGGCCTAAACCAAGAGTGGAGTAAGAGCGTTTGTTTGACATTTGTCCATAACATCTGGCCACTGGGGTATTCCGCACTACAGCTTATTAACAATGCTACAAGAACACATGTGTTTCCCTTTACGATGCTAAGCAAAGGAACACATCATCCAGCCTGCCACTATCCAGCCCTTTCCACAACAATGAGCCCTTTCTCTCAGTTATTTACCCGCTTCCAGTCAGGGAAAGAATGGGCTTTTGACCATGAACATGATGAAATGTGGTCAAAGCTGATCTATTGTTGGGGAAAGCATTTTCAAAGATATCCCTCCACCCATCTCCCAGCCTCAAAATCCCTCAATTAAACCAACTGGAATGATCTGTGGATAATGTGCATCACAGCAGGACAGATTATACAACGTAATCTGTTTAGAAAAGTTGTAGTCTTATTGCATGCACTCAATCAAGGTCACCGTGGAGCCTGTCCATGGAGATGAACAGTAGCTGCTCCAGAGCAGAGCAGTAGTCAACCCAGGCAAAGGCAGCAACATTCATAGACCCTTTTTCATATATATACCAAGAAAAAAAACAAAAAAGAAGAAATTGTAGTAACACAAGTGGGATCTGGTACCTCTTTGGCACTGCTTTCTTACGACACCCCTGGGGAATGCATGTTTGCTTTGTTCGTCCACCCCGGCTCAGACTCGCTTACCTTTCGGCGCACCTGTTGCTCTTTCGCCGAGTGGATTTTGACATGTTTACGTAAGGAACTGGGATCCGTGTAACGCTTAGTGCAGCCGGAGATCTGACATGCATATGGTTTCTGTGAGCAGAGAGAAAATATTTCATGTCAGTTTTTCTTTTAAGGTTACTTGCATTTGAACGGACTTCAATGTCGTAAGAATGAGAACATAGTAAAAACTATAACTACTAACTAAGATGGGATAACAAAGTGAAGAGCAAAGTTGAAGTATGAAAGTCGTTGATATAAAGGTAAAGTTAAAGTCCTACCTGTCAGCTGAGAAAGACACGTAATGTCAAGAAAAGCGAAGAGCAGAAAAAGGATGGAAAGAAAAGACAATCAGACAGTAGTTTTAAATAACCATATCAGACATATCAAAATTCAGATTCAACATTACAAGTTTATCGGACTTTCTTGTGAGATACCTGCAGTTGCAGCCACAGTATCCCAACTTTTTTCTCTCACTGTGTTAGCAAAAAAAAAAAAAAAAAAATCTTTGTTCCAGCTACTGACAACACCTTTACTAACAGATCATAAAACGTTTAGGAAATACTCATCAACTAACATTATGGATATAACGATCAGATCGGCAGGTATCGGACAGGGCTATAGTCAGCAAATCCCTCTGAACCCCTCGCCGATCATTTTTACGTCAGCCTCATTCCACTGAGCCCTGTTTCCAACTTGACAGAAATGGATGAATAGCGACCAGGCTGTAAACAGCATTAGCAATCCAGTGGCTAACATGTCAGCAGTCTGGGAGTATTTTAAGATAAACGATGAAATCAGCTCAATAGACAGTCTTAATATTTGAACAGCCACAGTCTCAAGAGGAGGAAACACCAGGACTTTATTTGATGCAACTAATTTCAAAAGACATTTAAAATGGATTTCACTTATGTCGTACTTTTCCACTACTGGAGCTGAGCCCGAAGCGCTTCACACTGTCACATTCACCCATTCACACACCAGTGGAGGCAAGCTGCCCTGCAAGGCACCCAGTCTATCCACTGGGAGCAGGTTTGGGTTCAGTGTCTTGCTGTTCATGTGGAGACGGAGAATTGAACCAACAACCTTCCAACTGCAAGCAGACCACTCTGCCAACCGAGCCACAGTCGCTGCGTCTCTAACCACAGAAAAGGCTGCACTGAGGCAACAAACTCCAGAGTGAAGACTTCAAAAAAGTTTTTTATTTACATTTTTTTATTGAAAATTTGCTGTAACAATTCAGTCCAGACTGTTTTATTACCACTTCAAGTGGAAATTACATTTGAAAACTAAAGATGCTACATTCTAGGGTAGGGGTATTTATGCTTGAGTTTTTTTTTCTTTTTTTGCATTTTTTAGGACATTTTCATTTCAAGTCACCCTATTTAAACCACTTCGAAGTGGAATTGGGACCATCTGGTTGGTTTTATTGATCCCTGTTTATGTTCTATTTCATAATAGTTATCTTTTAGTCAAACTGTTTCATTTAAATTTCTTGTCACGTTCATACCAGTTTTAGTGGATCAGAGATTCCAAATAAGTATATCCTCTTCATTACAAGACAGCACAAAATTGAACTGCGATTTTCACTGTCGTTGTGACTGAATAAAGTTAAAATAAGATCTTACGTCATTCTGAGATTCATTTAATTCTTCAAGTGAGCTTTACAATAATGCTAGCTAAACAACGCTTCTGCCATGGACACTTGCAGCTGAAACTTTTTCAGCTTTAAGCTGCCACTATGACATACTATGGGTATGTTGACAACATAGCTGTAGCAATGTAAGTTTTGGATCTGGAAAAGTATTGCTATTGGCCAATACTCAAATCTGACAAATCGGATCGGCAGCAGGGGTCAAAAATTGTGATCAGGATATCTCTAATAAATTTAATATAACGTGTTTAGATGGTGAATACTTTACATAGATCATTTAATAGATGTGTAGCAGGACCCTGTTTTTAGAGGCTTGGAAATTATTTGGGTTTATGTTGGAAAGGATCATTATTCTGTCTACGAGCACGCCAACATGCAGGCTGTGAAGAGAAAGGTGAAGTTGGATTAGTCTAAAATAAATTGTAAAACCATGTATATGTATGATATTTCTCAGCCATACATGTTTTAAACATTGAAAATTCAATTGCAGTTTTTTTCAACAAACAGCTCATTAATTGAGGATTTTTTTTCCTTTCAGATGCTTTTTTTTTCTTAACCATTTGAGCAGGCCATTAAAATGTAAAAGGATATAGGCCTTTATTAGTCTGCCTCTGTGCCTCAGCGTTCTGTCTAAATCAGCCATTTGTTATTCTACGGCGCTAACAGCGCCACTCATCCATGCCATGTTTGTTTTGCCAAGCAGCCCCAAAAAATCAAGCGTAACTTCTGTGAAGGATAAATACCATTAAAGCTTGAAAATGATTTCCCTCAAAGCAGTCGTCCTGGCAGAGTGGCGGACCGGGCGGCACAGCTCGGCCCTGAGCAGGGTGTTAATGTGAAGCTGTAAGCGTTGAGGTCCCAGATTAGCTGTATCATTTAGCCTAATGTGGAAAAGTGTGGATGGTGGAGGAAAATCCCACAGCAGACAGAGTCATAGAATTCTGGACTCACATTTCTGAAATTCTGAGTGATTTACAATCACATGTTGCAAAAGTAGTGGTGGCCGGCCGATGCAGGAACATTACAGAGAAGTGGCCTGGTAACATGAATGTTATAAAAAATACTGTTAAAGTTTATCTGCTTCAGGTAACTCCTGCTTTTACACTATATTGTCATTTTAGCCAAAACCTAGCCATAGACCCATTTCACAAAGTATCTATAGTGACTATAAATAAAGTAAATCTAAAGTATATGGAAAATATGCCAAAAAAAAAAAACACTTGCATTAAAAAAAGAAAACTACATAAATAGCCCACTTACAGTTGCCTTATACGCCAGTCATGAAAATATGTTTTCCCCCATATGTATTGTTAGATAGTTTTATATTTTACCATTATATGCCAATTATGCCATCAAATGTCTCATCTGGTTTGTAAGCTGGCCAAAGTCACATAAATTCCACCATATTTAACCACAATATATTAGAGGATATATGTATAAATCCTCCTTGAGTTTTTCTCTTAGGTTTAGTCTTCATGAAAATGAGCATTAAATGTGTATTATTATGTCCATATTCAAACATAAAAAAACTAAAGCAAAAGTTAAACTTTTTTCATATTTTTCAGATAGATGCATTAATCCTGTGCACAAACAGGAAATAGGGCAGGTTTTGTGTTTTTAAAGCTCAGAGGTGGTGTTTACCTGTTTATCTCACGATTATTTCTTTCACATATTCTAGTAATATGAAGAAAAAGTAGAAGAACTCTAACTTCACTTGGTGGATGAAGGATTTTAAGACACGAAAACACTTTTCCCCTCTTTTTTTCTGTTTGGGAAAGTCTGAGTCCACCATTCTGACTGAAGGTAATGGAAGAAATGAAGAAAAGACAGTAAAACCTTATTTATAAGTCTCATGTAATAGCCTTCAGGGAATAAATGATTGCTCATTGTTAAAAATACAGAAACTAAATATTTCAAATGTTATTTATTTTCAGAGGTTTAGCTCTATTTGAGAGAGGAAGTGAAGTCTGAAAAACAAAAGTTGCCCATTCCTGATATATTTTTTTTTTTTTCCCAGTGGAATTTTATTTGCCTTGAATGATTGTAAAGCACATTTGGGGAATTTTGTACCACGAAGAAGAAGAAAAAAAAACTATGACATTCAGCGTGATTGGAAATGAGACAGTGATAAAACAAAGCTATTAGATTGTCTGCTACAATGAGAAAATATGCACTATTAATTGAATATTCAAGTATTTAATAACCCTGTTAAAATCCATTGAGGTTGACAGTTAATACCTAGGAAATATGCTTAAATGTGGAGGAGAGAAGTGAAAAGTTCCCCTTAAAAGCAGAGAAAACAACTATCCCATGTACATAATTTGAGAAAAACAACCTATTTACTTCTTAGCTGCTTTGGCGTCTGCGTGGTGATAAAGTGGGTGGTAAATTGATGGAGCTACTGAGACATGACGAGTAGCAGTGATGGCTGACTCACCCTTTCCTTTCTGTCGCTGCAGGTCACAGAAACAGGCACAGCTCTGTCTGAGCTCGCAGCCCCAGTCCAACTCCGTTATGCTGTGACTCGGTTTAATGGCAGAGATCGTTTAATGATCTGCGGCATGTCACCGTGAGAGTGGAGCGCGAGAGATCGCCGGGTGACTGACGGCGAGTTTCAGTCTTAATACTGTCAAGACATGGAAATAGGTGCGGAGGCTTGGACGACAACACGGTTTTGAGCGTTATGAAAGCAAAGGAGGGGTAGAGCGCAGAAGCACACACCCAAGACACGGCCTCATACACACACTGGGGGAACCTTCATTTCAAGATACTCCACATTTTTTTGAAAATTTTCATGTAATCTAACCTTTAAAAAAAATTATTAGGCTGTAAATGCAGCCTGTCTGTCACATTTATAGTTTGACATTTTATGCTATAACACACTGACCACCCACAGTTTTTAACTGGCGTCTGGGGAGAAGCTGGACAGTAATCCACTCTGCCGAAACACTGAAAAAGCGAGAGAGGAGAGCCGTCGACTCTGACCGTGTCCAGGTGAGTGCGCTGGTGCTTGGCTCGATCGCTGGAGTTGCTGAAAGCTTTCTGGCAGCCGGGGTGCTGGCACAGGTACGGCTTCTCTCCAGTGTGGCTCCTCAGGTGAATCTTCAGGTTCTCCAGACGAGAAAACGCTTTGTTGCAGCCCTCGAACTGCAAACGGGAGAAGACGGCACACACGAGGTCGCAGTCAGAGAGACAGCCGACCGCACTGAGGCAGGTATGCAGAAGGACCACACAGGGTTATAAACACAGCGCCCACATGTGAGCGCCCAGAAATAAAGAAATCAATCAGTGCAGAGCTGGTAAATTTGGGTACAGTGTGGGCTCTGTATACATATTTGCTATTGAAAAGAAATACTTAAGAACATGGGTGGTATAATTGTGTGCTTTTTTTTTTTTTTTTTTTGCTTTTTTTGCTGTGACTCTTGAATTACACGGCCGATTTGAGGGGCTTCCTCGAAAATCGCATCTACTCAAAGAACATCCTGCATTAAAGCACACCTGCCTCAAGGCTGCTGTTTGAATTGCACGGGGAAGTGGAGTGTGCTGTCGGGCCGCGGCTAACGAGCTGTAATGCATAGCATGAGATAAGTGCTTCTGTTGTGTATAGTGCATTAGACTGACAAGTGACAGTGACTGTAAACAAGCTCATATCTGACCCAGCTTGGCTCATTTGATCCCAACCACTCAGCCAATGAGCACCACAGATTTGTTAACATGTGAATGATTCATCAGGGTTCTCACATATCCGCCTCTGCTCTTAAGCAGCAAACACAGTCAACTAGCAGACGAGGCAGTCCTCGTCGAGACCCCCAGCGGAGACCGTGTGTAAAGAGTCACCATGTTTGAGGCGCACAGTCGCATTAGACGCGTTGTTCAGCTGCAGTTCATATCAGGCCACAAACACATCCATCACTGAACTAAATGGGACCATCAGGAATTGAAAACTGGCTTGAATATAATTTTAATTGAGGCTTTATCGTAATGTTTTGGAATTTATATTGTAATTTTTCCAAATTACTGGTAATTCATTTGAATTAGGACAGATGAAATAATGGTAAAGTATAAGTTGAAGTCTAATTTGGACTTCAGTTTATTGCAGTGGATATCACTCTGAGCCCACAGAGAGATTCCCCCATGTTCAAATCGAACTGGCAGTTCAGCGCCTTTCTGTGTGGAGTTTGCATGTTCTCTCTATATGTGCATGGGTTTTCAGTGGGTACTTTTCCAGCAGATTAAAAATATGCATATCAAGTAAATTAGTAAGTCCTTATTAGTATAGCAGGTGGATAAATCCAATAAAATCTAAATAAACACCCTGGCCCTGAGAAGCCACTGGGTACAACGGAAGAAAACCTTGTACCAGTGTTCTTCTATTGTGCATCTTCTCTTCTCTTTAAAACCAGTTCTGGTAAAGAGCAAAGCTGATTTCAGCAAAAATAAAACATTTCCTGTTCACCCTGTTGCAGGCGTGCTGCAGTCTCCACCGTCCATTGTACTCTGACCTTTAGTGAAGCCCGCTGACAACAGGTCAGGTTACGGCTAAGGAGAGAGTGACACCATTCTTCTAATGGGCCCTCAGCTACATTTAGGCTCAATGCTCATCCCTGGCCTCCTTCATTCACTCATGCAGCACCGGCCGGGCCTTCTATTCACTGAGGCTCCATTTAATATCGGCGAAACCTAAGCCCGGCATGGTAGAGCCGTTTTGGGTGACCACGCTGATCTGTGGGTCTGTGCGTGTGTCTGTGCGGCTCGCTAACAGAGTTTTAATCTCCTCAATTATGGTGACACAACGCAGCACTCCTCATGAAGATTGTAAGGCCTTTGAGCAGATGAGTCGGGAGACAAAAGTGTCCTTTCATAATGATCAGGCAGCGATAGCTCTCTTCAGTGTCTGACTTCTTTTCACCGACAGAGCGGCAACTAAAACTTCCATAAGACGCGAGTTCGAACACACGACCTGTAGCAGCAATACAGGAACACGAGCATCACAATCCAGCACACATAGCATGAGGGTCCCACCATTTCAACTGTAATGCAGAAACAACCAGAGCAGAAGACATTCATACCGAATGAACGAGCTTCTATCGGAAAGGCAAGTCCACTTTGCAAATAATTTGAATAACTGCTACATGATAAATAGAATCAAACACGCACGCACGCACGCACGCACGCACACACACACACACACACACACACACACACACGCTGGTATTCCTTTTTCTAACAATCTAAAAATAAAGTCAGTCACGTTCACACCAATCAGCCATAATGTTAAGACTGAATATTGTAAAGATCCACCCTGTTGCTCTCTGATATCCCTACAGCACCACAGGGGGCGGCTTTTACTCCCCACATGCATTACTGAGCCTTGGTCATACTTGAACTTCCCTGCACATCAACATTTTTCCTTGAAAGCATCATTTCTTTTTTTTTTTTTTTTTTTATAGATACTGACTATCACAGACTGGAAATGCCACACGTGAGCTGCATTTAAGGAGACGCTCTGATCCATCCAGCCACCATTAACTTCTCTTTGCCAAAGTCATTCAAATTTGTACGCATATTTTCTGTTTCACAGACACTGAACTTTACAGACAAATTATTAACTTGCAGCCTAATATAATCTCACCCACTAACAGGTGCCATGATATACAGGTAATCAGCATCATTTCCTCCACATGTCAATGAATGTAATGTCATGACGGATTGTTGTTGGTACTTTAACTGTTGAGGTCCAGAGTGCCTCTACAATTTCAATCCATCTCAATATTAGTGATGGGATAAAACTGAGTGATGAGAAATGGCGGACATGTGCAGCACATCTGATCACATGCGAAATGCTTGACGGCAACAAAAACTCCAGGTTCAGAGGATTGAACTAGAGGAAAAGGAGAAACTACGCCTCAGGAGTTGTCAACATTACACAGACACAAGCTGCACAGGGTTCAGCGTACAAACCACGGAAAATATCTTTGAGAACTCATATAATACTACATGGCGGAAATATATTATTCCTGAGTCATGCTAATCAAAAGTTTTGGATGGAAACAAGGACAGCATCAGCAGCAGCAGCAGCGGCGGTGGGAAAGTTTAATAAAAATCAGGAGAAACATCCACACTACTGTAGCAGTCATGACAGACGCAGTCCATGCTGACTGCTGAAATACGGCGCCGAGCTTTTGAGTTTGGAAAACAAACATGCCTATTATTGATGTGCCAAACCTGTGTATTTATGTATAAGGGAATAATCACTCTTTCATTGCTTTCTTTTCCGCAATACAAATTTGTGGCTGAATTATAGTTAGGGCTCCGTGGAGGAAAGCGTGTTAATCGTGAGGAGCATATTATTATTCTGGGAGCAAGGACTTGCACGGTCTGCGAATGAGGTTTTCCTGCCTGCTGGGAAACCAATAGGCACCGCCACCTGGAGACATGGACATTACCCAGAGGGCCTGCATAAAAAATTTTATGCTAAAGTAAGAAGTTTAAGTGTGGCCAATCTGCTGGTTTAAATGACTTCTTTCACGTAGTTCAGTAGCTGTCAACTCCATTTTGGATACGTTGAGCAGACAGCACTGCTCAAATAAAACGCACAACTCCTGCTAGTTGGATTGAAATGTGTTCTTTTGGCTATAAATTGTGTTATCTTAATCAAAAAGTGTCTAACAGAAATTAAATCTCTGTGGTTATATGTGTTTTCGCTTTTTTTCCCCTCCCAGATTCATCAGAGTTAAAATATAGCAAAATTAAACCTTTTTAAAATAACATGTTCACATTAACAAGCATATGCTAAGCTCTGGGAGGTCCTACAGTCACCCACAACAAGTTGGCTATAATATAGCTGAGAAAGCTCAGGTTCAGAGTACAATTGATGATAAAAGCAGATTTCGGGTGCTGCAGGGCAGGGTGGAAATAAAACATAATCAAATCAACAGTAATGGACAAAGCGTAAAAGTAATGTGAGTTTTCGTGAAAAAACATTCCTAAATTAGCAAAGATAAAGGTTAATGGTATGATACAGTGAAGATAAATAAAATTCAACCATCAATAAATATTGGGTCCAGAGTCCTCAGATAAATGCTATGTCTTCATTTTAAAATATAGAAAGCAAATCAGTTCAAAACACCCACAAGTATTGTAGCTGAGGTTTGTGAGACAGCTTCACTTTAGCGCATCGATTGCTTCAAACATGTCTGTAGTTTTGCTCCCGGTCTCAGGCAAACCTGCAGATCGCCACACAAGGTTCGTTGCGCTGGCAGAGAGCAGGGATGTGAGTCCTGTTTGACACTGTCTCACCCCTGAGTGGAGGTGAGGGGGAGGGTCTCAGCAGCACAGCAAACATTGAGGATGACAGCAGGGTCCTGACTCGGCTGAAGGGGGTGAGAGTGGGTTGAAAGGGTGGACAGGTAGCTGATCACAACAGACAGATTATAGGCCCGCTGCGCAGGCCGGTGGAGGCGCGTCGCGCCTGAGGCCTTCATGGGAAATGACTCCTGACTGGCAGGGAAAAGGCCAAACAGTGTCAGAGCTAAAAGGCATCAGTGTACCGACCCTGCTTGCACGCGGTGGCTCATTAGCAACCTGCTGGAGCTGCGGACGATGGGAACAAACCAGCCATTATTGAGCGGCACAGGAGGACGTATGGCTGCTTACATGTAGAACAGAGATCTGATTAAAATCCTTAATGAATGGTATAAGAAGAGAAATGCAGAGAAAATCTAAACTAATGCAGAGGGGATATTATTTTGAAAAATAATATCTGACTGGTCCTCACAGCCAAGGTCGTCACCTACAGGAGTTATTTCTTCCTCCCTGCGAATAAGCTCCAGGATTTTCTCTGCTAACAATCTAGTTTTTTTCTCTGGCTGATGAGAAGGAAAGCTTTGATATCTCCACCTAAAATCTGGCCCTGGGCAGTAATTGTAGCTCAGGACTCTGACTAATGATCGAGAGCTTATACTCGACTGTTTGCCTGTTAACTAGCATGAAATTCACTATTACTCATATTTAGAGGGCCTCCCATAAAAGAAAATGGTCCTGAGAGCATACCAGTCATCCACCTCTTGTTCTGCTTTAATTAGTTTTACCTGACATATCAGGACTTCTTTAGAGCCTGACCGGTGAGATTAAGGGCAAATTAAACACATTATAAAGCATCAATGCTCAAATGCAGGTTGTATAATATTTTAAGTATAAAAAAAGAGATCTTAAAGGGAGCAGGTCAGTTTATCACAAGGTGCCTTTCTCTGCCCCGACCAACAAGGAAAACCACCAACACTTCAGGATCTGTTCGGAGGGGAGGCTGCGGAGCGGAGTGCCCCGGCTGCGGATGAGAGGAACATGTGCATTTAATCTGCCTGCTTCCAAATGCCCTGTGGCAACCACAGCAAAGAGCAGAAAAACGTAAATGGATGAAATTATATCCATATGATTCAACGAGACAGCTAAAGAGAGGCAGGTTTCTCATGCGCTTCGTCAGGATACAAAATTAAACACAGCTTGACTAAAGCATTCACATTACATAGTTTACACATATCATTTCCACCACATATCGGAACCCTTTTAGCAGCCAGCCTCATCTGTTGTGTATACGGCTTTAATTAGAATCAAAGATAGAGTTGGACTCTTTCTAATTTTTCTTTCTTTTTTTTTTTTTTAATGAAGTACAGAAAATTAATTTGTGCGTGTCACGTCTGCATCTCTCTGAAGTAGTTCGCATGTGCACTGGGTCAAATTCTGAGGAAGTATGTGTGAGATATGGATACACATACACAAATGAGTGAAAAGGAGGGAGTGTTGTCCAGATGCGAATGAATGAGAACACAGTGCTCGAGCTCAGCCGATAAATTGGTGGGAGGAAGTAGTCATGTAAATGACTGAAGAAATTGTTCTTAACAGCCATTTTGCACTCATGCCTGAACAGTTTTGGGGCCAGATTAAAAACTGGGGTGTATGGCACAACAGGAAGCATTCCTATGATGACTTAATGGGGCTGCTCACATAATGAGTCGGCCCAGCTGTTGAGCTGCTCTCGTGGCCTGTTTGCCGAAGATTGAGGAGGAAGTGCAGTGATGGGTCTGAACCCCTGTTCCTGTGGTGGAGGCCTGGCACGCCGCGAGCCTCAACGCACAACAACACGGCCAGCTTTCATGGAAGCACTTAACCTGCTGCGATTCGGAGGCCTTCATTCAAACGTCTACCGACTCTGCAGCCCTGCATCGGATTAGAGAGCTGAGATGTGATTTCCTTTCAAACTGGGAAGCATGAGGTTTACAGGTTCATCAGGTTGAAGGGAAGAAGGAAAATAGGGTCATGTTCTCTGACGCTGACGTTCAATGACAGGGAGAAGGATGTGTGTTATGCGCTGGTGTGCAAGCCGAGCAAAAAAAAAAAAAAAAAAAAAAAAAAAATCAAATTCAAGCAAAATTTAATATTACCCTGGAATATTTAATTTTAAGCTCAGGGTGTCAAGACGCAGTTTTCCTACAGACACATTTGTCACTCAACTGCAAGAATACGAGCCAGATGTGAAGTTAGCTTTAAAACAGACTATTTATAACAAACACATGATCATGTTTCTGATCACATCTATTTCAGCTCTTCTCAGTGGGAAACAGAAGTTTGCTGAAAAGATGTTCTGACACTGAATCTGTCACACTCCTGGATTCATTTAACTATTGGAGAAACAGTCCTCTGGCATTCAAGCATGCCGTACGACGCAGATCCCTTTACATCTATGCTCCATAATAACCCAACAACTGACAGAATATCAGAAGGATTTAGGGATTTGAGCTTTCAAACCTCCAAAGAAAAGCTTACAGAAAGAGCCATCCCACTTTGTCTTCTGACAGGGTGTTTGTGCTCACAGCAAATGCAACCATTTATAATAGCTAATTAGAGTGCAGTACAAAGCTTCTCGGGACACGGCCATTAGTAACCATCAAGGCATTAATTATAAACCCATTCACGAAACCTGAACCTGCCATGAAAAAGACAGACTGGGGGTTACGCAATGAAAATCCTAAACATGATCTGTGTTCTGAGCCGGCGCCTGGACTGATGTTACTGGCAGTCAATACAGTATCCCGTTTGACGGGCCCACGAGCCGCTGCGTCCTCTGACACCGGGACTTCAATCCATTCAGCACCTTTCACTCACACCTGCCTCCGTTCTCACTCTCGCTTTCTCTCACTGCTGTACTCTCTTACCGCTCCTCCGGCCAGCGGGCTCCTCTTGCCCTGCAGTCATTTGTGCGCCATGTTTCCATTTTCACCGGCTGCGTTTCGCAGATGATAGATGAATATTTCACCAAAAGACAGTAATGTCAATAATACACAATGTGATTGATGTGCTTCACCATTCTTTTATTGTATTATTCAAGCACAGTATAATTCAATGTCATCATTAGCTTGTGCTTTAAAGTGTTAACTGGATCTCAGCCATCATTTCTTAATTTTATCTTCCTTTCCTGACAGTCCAGTGTTTAGTTTGTTTTTTAACCCTAATCTACCTTGACTGCTGCTGCTTTAGCAGAAAATGAGCTGTACAGTGTAAACCATTCACTTTTACTGTGCAGGTGAACTGACTGTCAGAGACACTCTTACTATTGTCAGCTTGTCACACAATTCCGACTGTTCACCATCTCCATTATCCATCCATCTTCTATACCACAATTTCCTGTGTGCGAAGCAGCAGGATGCTGGAGCCAATCCCAGCTTAGCTATAGGGGAGGTCAAGGTTCACCCTGGATAGGTCACCAGTCCTTCTCCATTATTATGTTTTAATTTATTTATTTCACAGTTGCTTTCTTTATGTTTGCTTGACAGTGGCATGTGAAGCGGAGTGGACTCACCAGCAGCAGGCAGAGACTCATCCTGACTTCACTCACCATATCAGCCCCTCTGGAGCCACGGCCAGGCGCCAGATCGTGCACTTCTGAAACCTGGCAGCATTCTGCCCTCTCCAGTTTAAATCTCGCAGTTCGGTTCCCTGTCCTCCTCCAGAGTGAAGATTAGTTTAGTTTTCCAAAGATTAGCATCAGTCATATTTCCGCTGTTTTGGTGTGTGTTTTTCTGATTAGTGCAGATTAGATTTTTATTTTATATTCTGCCGACTGACTACATTTTCTAAATTACTGAGTTTAGTGATTTCCTGTTTTGTATTGTTATTGTTTTTTTTTTTTTTTTGTACTTTTGTTAATCCTGCACTGTCCTTTAATGAATCTTAATTTTTGGTTCATATATAACCTCCTGCCCACTAGTTGGTACTACTGAATCTTTGTTGATATACTTCAGGGAAATTACTTTCTGTTCCCGTTTGTCTGGAAGTCCTGTGTTTCTTGGGAGAGTCCAAGTTTTCGAAATAAACCTTGATTTTTGTGTTTTGCTGTGTTTCACTGCTCTGCCTCTGGGTCTCAGCACCGCCCCAGCAACACTCATCCTACGCATTAAAACTCATTAAACACATATTTATTCTTTTCTTCTGACATGAAACCTCCATTGTGGCGACTTGATGTCACTGGCACCAGAGTTGAAGTTGTCCTCTATCACACAGACGCAGAGTTGAAGAAATAAAAGCCTTTCTCCTTTTTCGGCATATTATTCTCTGTCCAGATAGTCCTAGTTGACTCAGCTGTCTTAAGACTAGCGCCCGCTGCAGCTCACCCCGGCAACTCTATTACTCTGACAGGACAACAAATAAACACTGCAGAGCCCCATCCAGGTTGCCAAACCAAACACGACGCCAACAGCACTATAGTATTCAGACAATAAATGTGGCTGCAAAATTAAACAATAGGTCAACTCGGCATTGTGATCACCAGGCAGAGTGAAGGAGAAGTGAGTGCATTTATGCAACCCCCTGGAGGACAACCAGGCCACAAAGCCCTGTGGGTAAAAAGCCGCCGTTTAAGAAATGTGGTGCAACTGTGATGCCACGGTGCCCGTTGATTTGTTCACTCCTCAGCGCGCCAAGGTTGTGTTCTTTTCTGCTCTCTGTGGGTTTCAGGGTCCAGTTTCCAATTGCGTGGATATGGCTGGTTGCAATAGATCAGACTGCGCTCGACATCCAATGTGTCAACTCTAATTATTTCTCAGTGAGCACATCACCATTCATTCCCATTTCAATGAATCAGCTGACCGCATTTCAGTATACAGTTCTCTATTCATGTTCAATAAATCAGTCTACTCTTATAAGTCTGCTGTCTTGTAGCAAAAACACATCTATTTGGACGTGAAACCACTCCCCGTTCCTGTGCATTTATGATGCATTCAGTAACCTGCCAGCGGCAAAAAAATCCTGAGGATCCACCATTCGCTAGCATTGCTTGGTAAACATTTTCATATTTATAGAATATTTCCTTCAAATTTCTCTTCAGACACATATTTACGTTAGCTGTAACATGATCCTGCTCCTCGCTGCCTTCACACAAATTGCCAGTTAGAGAGCAAGCGCATTACAACATTTTTCCCCCTATACGGAATATTTATTTACTGACTGCACTTGAATTCATGCATGACCTAATCTACATGACTTGGCCATACGTCTTGAAGGAAAAGTAACCAAAGTTTTGTTGGTTTTCCCTTGACGTGGATGCAGAGCGACCTCAGTGACGGCTACCATGTGACAGTGTGAAGGACTGCTGTTATGAGAACGCAGCCAAAACAAAAGGATATGATTTGACTTAAAGGCTTCTTACTTCTACTGTAACTCTGCCCAAATAACTAAACCAATCTGGTTTCAAATCCTACATAAACCTTTTCACATTGATGTTAAACCAAAACCGAAGCTGAACAGATTGAACGTGAAACAGATGTTTTCAGAAGCGGACCAAAAAAAAGAAAAAAAAAACTACGGAGAAAGCTTCTTCCCAGAGACAAAAAAAATCCAGTAGGGCATAAAACTCTACAGGGGGAGAGGTAAATCCCAGAGCTCAATTGTAAGAATCTCTGTAGTGCCAGTACTACAGGGACACACACTCATAAAAATGGGTATTAAGAAACTGGATCATTTCGGTATCATGTCCTGATGTGTCCCACTGAGCACATTCTCGGTTTTGTGTCCCTCTGCCAGCCTCGCTCTCGCAATCGGTCGCTGCAATAATGAGAATTTGCTGTTATTGTTTTGATATACTGCATGTGGCATTCACCACAGTCCATGTTCCCATAATTTCCCCTTGACATTTCCCTTTGGATCTCTCCTCACTTTCACTTTTTGGAGACGCACAATTGCTTACCTCGGAAAGCTTGGTCAACTACTAACACTAGAGGACGATTCTGAAGTAAAAACATGACTTTTACTGCTACTATGGCCTTGATGGAGCTCGCCGCCTTTACTTTTGACTGGTATATAAAACAATGTCTTCATCTGGCAGCAAGACTTTTACCTGAGACTCTTTCACTTCAGTTCATGCGACCAATCAAATAAAGCGAGACAGTCATGTGACCGCTCTTAAACCCTTCAAAGCAGAGGAAAGGACAATCACCTTGATAAAACACTGATTCTCTTTAGGAGCGAGGAGGATAAACTTTCTGCTGCAGCAGCTCACATTCACTTCATGATGCTGTCCACTGGTGTACATTTAGAGTTATTACTACAGTCTAGGGAACCGTAATTTTATTTCTAAAAAGAAAAAAAGGACGGCTTCTAAATACTGAAATGATTCCAGTAATTTATTTAAAGATGCCCTTCAATGTCAATTGAGTAAGTTAAAAATATGGTTTTAACTTCTATAGGGCTTTATAAGCATTCACCGTTACCGTAATGTCATAACTGATGAGTAGCTAATAATAAAGCCAAGCAGGTGAACAAATAAACATCTAATTCAAGGGATGCCACCCTCTTGCTCCCACCTGATAGGAGGTGGTTTGCTTCTGACCCTCCCTGGTGACCCACATGACCTCCCACAATGCACTGCCTCCTCTGATACGCTCCTAGAGGTTAGTGAAAATCCGGATTAAGACTTGACATAAAAGATACATCAATTTTTCAAACACTGACAATATGAAATAATGTCCTGAATAAGCCTTCATGTTTAGACAGTGCTTTAGGAAAGTATCTCTGACATGCAGCCGACTAGAGCCAATAACACTATAGTGTCCATCTGTGGGGTTTTTTGGTATTTGTGAGTATAATAAGGATGTTTTGTTGTTGGTGTTTGTTCTTTTGGTTTTTTTTTTTTGTTGCCCTAAACTGGGCAAGCTCTTGAGAACTATGTCACAGCCTTAGTATTCTGTACAAAGAGCTCAAATCTACTGAATTACTATTAATATATGAAAGTTATATTCTGGAAAAAAAAGTTTTTTTTTTTTTTAATAACCAACATTTGGTCATGGTAGCAGGGTTCATAAAATTTATAGACTGTGTAAACATGACAAAACTATCATGGGTAAACTTGTGCTGATACGTTACTCTGAAGAAGTTAAGCTGCTTCATTGTAATTAATTTTTGGCACCGTGTTAGGCACTCAGCAATCACTGCTGGAGTGAGTTTTAATCCAGGTACTTTGTTTACAATACTTTCACTCAAGCAGACTTTTTAAGTACTCTACCCACCTCTAGTGATGGCCGCGCTGGCCTTCGAGAGCGCTGTCAAGTTTAATTTCAGGTCAGACCAAATCACTCGTCATGCATAATGCCTCCTGATGCATTCTGGGCAGAAGTGTCACTTCTTCAGGATGACTTCAGTGGAGCTGGATTTCAAGCGCGGCTCCGTTTCTTTCAGGCCTCACTCAGGCTTCAGTCTCTCAAACACTCAAATTAAAGCCGGCACGCCAACCACAGCACGCCGTGGTGCGCAATTTAAACTTGACACCCTGAACGTAAACATGTCTTTCGCTACATAACTTGCCCATGCTTTCCTTGGTGTTTATTTTGTACGGTAGCAACTCCCTTTCTCATATATATTATTCTCAGAACGAGGCGAGGCTGGGTGCTGCAGTGGGGTGTGTGTGTCTGACTGGGTGAAATGTGGAGCTGTGCTGTAGTTCAGGAGCAGAAGTATCCCCAGTGTGGATTAAAATTCTTGTTCAGATGTATATGTCCTGTTCTAGAATCAGTTTCATGTGCTCACCTCTGTAACACTGATGAGCTAGCAAAAAAAAAAGAAAGAAAAAATCAACAACTGAAAAAAACCCTGGATGGGCGAGATTTGCTTCTCTTTAACACACACCGTACCAGCCGATTGGCTTGGTGTGTGTTTGCACAGTGACTGCGGTGCATAAATATGTCGGACACAAATCAGTGTGTGACCACGAGGAGTGTGAGAGGATCCACCGCCTCAGAGGATAAAGAAGTTGTTAATTCTCAATCATAAAAGGCCTCAAGCTGCAGCTTCAATTAATATTTTTACTTTTGCTAAGAAATGATTTTGCGCCCATATTGCACACGATCCAAGTCCGTACACAGGCGGCGAGCACCGAGCAGCAATAACCAGGGGAAAAAATGAACAGTCTCATGGGGAGTCTGAAAAAGCCCATGAAAGATTCAACAAATCCTCAAGCTGTCGTCTTTCTGCTGCAGTTTGTATCCCTGCAACAGCCTCCCGAACATGATAGAGACCCCCAGATGCATCACTCCACCCTCATATCTCCTATGTATTGGTAAACTGATCTGGCTCAGCAGAGAGGTTAAACTGATTAAGGTTCTGGATGTGACACAATTATGACACAATCTCTGTGCAATGTCTGACCAACCGCAGCCCTGGGTCTTCAGGTTTCCGATACCAGTGCGTGATTAAATGACAAGGAAATGGGAATACTCAAAATACTGCATTCCAGACAAATGTAATTAAAATATATCACATGCAGTAAATCCTGCATGCTTTGATACCTGGTTAGGAAGTTCAAACAAAGGTAGCCGACCTTCTGCAATTTAACCTCACCTCAGAAAAAAAAAAAAAAAAAAAAATATATATATATATATATATATATATATGTATATATATATGTGTATATATATATATATATATATATATATATATATATATATATATATATATATATATATATATATATATATATATACATATGAATGAATGAATGAATGAATGAATGAATATATATATATATATATATATATATATATATATATATATATATATATATATATATATATATATATATATATATATATATATATACATATATATACATATATAAAGTTTATTTGACAAAGCTCATGAGTTTTACACAATTTTTGTTGGTTGTATTTTTGAAAGCAAAAAACTTTGCAATTTTGGAACATTTCACCATCCCTGTCTGTGATATTTTAGTCTGTGGATTGAAAAAACAATATCCATATGACACAAACTATTTACTTCAATGACATGTTGACCTTACTGTTACAGACGTTACATGAGTTATTCTGCAAGAAATTAGATAAACAAAGGTTTAAACTTTTTTTGGAAAGTATAACTTAACTGTGGTAATGCACCTGCAGTTTCAGCAATGTTATTTTGAAACTTGTTGGGAGAAATCAGCTGGAGTTTAGCTGTGAGATGTGCAAGAAATTTGATTTTATTCTATTTGCTTCTGAAATACACAACAGTGGCAAGTTATGTTTTTGCTTGCTGTGCATCACAAGTCAGCTGCAAGACAAACTATCTTTGAAATGACATTATGCAGCACCTACAATTAAAAGAACACAGCTGAAGGTGTGACACAGTAAAATAGAGAAAAATATCTCAAATCTTATGCAAATTTAAAAATAAAATTAAATTGAAAAATGAAAGAAAATACTCAAACTTTTTTGTTTTGTTCTGTTTGCTTGTTCCTTCTAAGAAAACAAATGTAAGCTTATAAACTAAATGAATAATAGTGATCTCCAATTTTATATACTGCAATAAAAGCAGCAAACCTTTCAAGATAAATCTAATCTTTTCATTGAGTTGAGCAGAGTCAACTATACAAACAACATATAAAACTAAACAAAATGTTTGATTGTAGATCAAAAGCCTTATCTAAAAGTAACTTAATATTCTATTAAATTACTAATAATAAGATTAAATAATTAATAACACTGACATATTTACTAAAATGAACTATACAGATATATAGTAAGGCAAAGTGACAGTAATATCATTATGCTCTTTTCTTTTGTTTATTCCAAGAGTGTCTTTTTTTGTTCCATGTAAAGATATTTTAAGGCTATAAATTGAGCTATGAATAAACACACTCGATATCATAAAATGGTAATATTTTAATATCCATGTCCTTAAATAAGTACCTTCCAAAGTGTTAAAGAAAACGATCAACATGGGACAGGGAGGTAGGCGTTGTGGTTGTGTAGATGCAATAAGTTTGCCAGCATGCCCCTAAATGATCGGTAGAGGGAGAACGAGAGAGCGAGATGGGGCGCTGAGGGGGACGGCTGCCGAATACTGGACGACATTACAACTAAAGATCGACTGGAAAACCTTTTCAACTTGACAAGAAGTTGGCTCGGCCTGCTCAACGAGAAAAACAAGCAAAATTCATCTATCCAGGGTTTTCAGATTGATGCCAAAACATCAGTGGCAGAGTGACTGCGCCAGCAGTTGCATCATATCAGCATCACATGTGGACGGCGTTGAGCTGGTCACAGCATGACGGCTGGACTGCCAAGCGGCACAGCCGATCTGACAGGAGGACAGCGATAGCTGCAGAATGGGATTATGTGTTTGTGGGAAGAAATTAGACCTTGCAGTCACTCCTTTCGCCTTGATAATGGCTGGCAAAGCAGGAGCAGAAGACTTTAGGATAAAGTGTTAAAAGCTGCTTCCTGCCAGGTACGATCAGCTCGTTCACGTTTGTGCCAACGAACAGGCTTTAACATCTACTCCTGGTTTCCTGAATTAATTAGTTTATTGTCAGTTAGCAGTGATCACTTCTTATGAGCCTGATATCACAATGGTTCAGGAAGCAGATGAGCCCCCTGAGCTGTCTGTTCTCTCTGACAGAACGTCTGAATATCTGACTGATTTTCTTTGTCTTAAGAAAGAATGTGACCTCTGCCTCAAACTGAAATGCCCTTTGGGATAAATTAAATTGTTGAACTTGAAAACTCAATACATTGTACCGTAATACTCACTTGATTTATGCTGTGTGCTTGTTCGACAGAAGTGGTAAAAGAATTGACATTCTTCACTTAAGCAATAAAACAGATGTGTTACACTATTTTTTACAAATGAAACTTTGGAAGTAACTGAGTCAACTCAATACAAGTAAGACAGAAGTAACATGTTCTGAAATGCACTTAAACACTATAGTAAACAAAGAAAGGTATATGCACATTGTGCACACAATAAAATGGTTTTATTTATTTATCTATCTATCTATCTATCTATCTATCTATCTATCTATCTATCTATCTATCTATCTATCTATTTATTTATTTATAATGAAACCACATATGCCAGCCTGGATTCACTAGTTTAATTGAGCAATAAAGGTAATACTCAGACTTCAATGACAGTTTTGCCTTACATAATATTTTCATTAAAAAAAGCTTTAATTTTGCAATGAAGTTAAAATTCAGATTATGTTGTTAACCGTGCGTATGAAAGGTCATAAAATTCTAAGTTACCAACGACCAATATATGAACAATTCCTTCAAGAAGCAGCTGTCTTCAGTATTTTGAACACTTCGAAATGGTAGAAAGAGTAATACTCTGTTCAAATCAATATGTATATTTTCCAGACCACAAGATTTTTCTGGTGTGTTTTTGTACACTCAGCCCACTTGGCCACTACCTTCTGTTTACTTTAATTTTAATGCCTCTTCAAATACAAAAGGAGAAAAGGAACCAAAATGTTTCGTCGCCAGAGTGAATTCCAGATCAGTCTGAGTTGATTTAAATCTTTTCAAGGTGGGAATTCAAACAGACAGGCTAGTAGAATTGTCCTCTCATTATTTTTAGATGTGTGCTGAAACAAATAACAGGTTTCAACATGTGAGAACTAGAAAGTGCAGATTTTTGAGTAAAAGTCCAGAGTTGTCATAAAACAAATCTCAAGAAAATTATAGACTCTAAATTAAAGTCATATATATATATATATATATATATATATATATATATATATATATATATATATATATATATATATATATATATATATATATATATATATATATATATATAAGAGATATATATATACACACACACACACACACACACACACACACACACACACACACACACACACACACACACACACACACACACACTGCACACTGCGTGCAATCAGAGACCCCTCACACCCAGGACCCTGTTTTCTCCCCCTCCCCTCAGGTGGATGCTGCAGGACTCTTACAGCCAGAACCAACAACCGACTGAAAAACAGCTTTTTTCATCAAGCTGCAAATGTCTTCCCTCTGAATGATAATGTCACATGTTTACAAGGGTCATATTCACTGGGAAGTGCAATATTTCTGATTGTAAATTGTTCATATATGAGTCCATTTGCTTTTTTCTATGAATCACAGTCGCATGTACTTTTTACTGTGCTTAATACTGTTTTTCATGCTGCAAAGACATTCATTCACTTTCTTGAGTCACTTGTCCTTCTCAGGATCACAGGGTGCTGAAGTCAATCCTAAATACTTATGGGCGAGGGCAGGATTCGTTCTGGACAGTTCGCCGTGCACCCGCCATGCACTCTGACATTCACACGTAGGGATAATTTAGGGTGACCAATAAACCTCACATGCATGTTTTTGGACCACGAGTATCCAGAGTGAACCCACAAACACATGGGGAGAACATGCAAACTCCACACAGAAAGGCCCCAGGCCCTGGCTGATATTTAAACCCAGGACCTTCTTTCTGTGAGGCAAGAGCTCGAATCATTGAGCAACTGTGCGACCCCCGCTGCAGACACACAGAGTCCCAAAATGATTTCCATTGTTTTTGGTAACAATAACAATAAAACCTTTCAATTTAATTCAATTTGCTTGTCATGTATCAAGTTGGGCATCTGCTTGTCGATGCAGCACACATAAAAATTATGAATTCCAATCCTCAAATTTGTAATCTTTTTCTTTTCAGGAGTGACCTTCATCCTTTTCTAACACTCCCTTTAGGAACTAAACTCAAGAGTCTGCGGCCTCTAAATCGTGTGGACAGACCAGAGTGTCAGACGCTCATATGGGCACAAACACATTAATATCAACGTCAGTCACCACCCACGGCAACTGCCCAGACAGCTCCAGTTTCAGACAGCATTCAGAGGAAAACTCGGGTCATGTGCTGAACCTCAGTTTTAATTAGCTAATGGCACTCCCTGTTTTATCTCCTGCACCTGAGCCGATTGCTCACAAAAGACTCCATTTACTCCTGAAAACACGCAGCATCTTGGCAGAGGCCTGCGTTCTGTGTCTCAACGTCTGCTGCCGAGGGATTTCACCACTCTCTTCCAAAAATCAGTCTAGTAAATCTAAATATATATGTTAGCTGGTTTCACACCAGTGAAAAAAGAGGAAATTCCATGATGTACGCTTTTTCCAGCAGGCCCCCGTATCCAACTTTCCTTCAACAAGTGGTTTGACTCTGTGTGTGTGTGTGTGTGTGTGTGTGTGTGTGTGTGTGTGTGTGTGTGTGTGTGTGTGTGTGTGTGTGTGTGTGTGTGTGTGTGTGTGTGTGTGTGTGTGTGTGTGTGCACTCACATGCATATGGGTTTGGACAGAGCCCCATTAAGCAGTTAATGCTGGTTGTGGTTTGTCATTGTGAAATGGGCGGGTGGCTCGCTGACTTTACTTTGGCTTCAGCATTTGAGAACCGAAAATGTGTGAATCCATCCTTTTATGGAGGATTTTTTTTTTTTTTCGTTTTAAATTGTTAACTCCAACTTAATAAGAAAATTGCTTATTACTTATATAGCAGTTTTCCTAAGAACGTTACAAAGTACTGAATAAAGCATAGGAGCATTTATTCATGAGGGAAATCTGCACAGCGGGCAGCACTCTCGCGTGGCTAATAAGAATTTCCCTGGTTTACACCTTTATATGCAGAGTTTTCATGTTCTCCCTGTGGGGTGTCCTGGTTTTCTTTATTCACAACACTAATTTGCCGGTAAGTGTGAATGTGAGTGTGTGCGAGTTTCTCTGTTGTGTTTGCGCTGATGGGCGACGACCTGCCACGACCTCATTGATTAACTTCGAATATCTTGCAGTTCGTAAATATCACAGTGTGTTCTTGACAGTATACCTTATGTGGCATCTTAATATTGGCTCAAATTGTGTCTTAAAATTGATTTTCAGTTTTTTTTGATCACTTGTGAAACTCTCCGGGGGCGTCCTCCCTCGTGTGTCACTGACCTGAGCCTTACACTCCAGGACAGACTTTGAGATGCCTGGACAAAGGTCTTCTGACTGTTTTCACTTCCTTTTCCTTTAAAAACTAAAGTTCTCAAGGTCTCAATGCTCTGAGAGAGTCTGCTTGATGAACCTCGCTCAGCAAAGTCAGCGATCCCCTTTGAATCTTTTACGATATTGTCTACGTTTGTACTGTTTTATTTACTTCAAATGTTTTACCTTGTGTGCTGCCATCCATCTTCTAAGAAGAAGAGGAAGGCATCATTTGTTAATCCCTGTAAGGGAAATTCTTTCTCTGCATTCATAGTTCACCTCAACGTTGTCCAGGAGTCTTATGAGTTAGGGGGGTGTTGATCAGGGGCCCTCAGTGGTGACCTGTCAGCTGTGAGATTCAAACCAGCAAACATCAGAACTCTAGTTCACATCTCCGACCTCTAGGCCACCTATAACAGTTTTTTTCCCTGAAAGGTTCGCCCTGACTTGTGATGGTATGATTTATTTATGTTGCATGTAAAGGTCTGTGTAATTTGATGATAAAACATTAATCATTATGATCGGGATGATTGTTGTTTTCATTAACTGTTACGTTGCATGTTACAACGGTGTGACACGCACGTGGATCTTGTCTGTGACTGGACAGTTGTGCAATGAGAGCGGCGGTCTGCCATAATGACGGTGGCAAAGCTGTATAAGCTCCATTTTTCTGCTTCTTGGTAGTTTTTGAATTCTGTAGATAAAAACAGTCGAGCAGTGATGATAGAAGTACGGACACATGGAAAAGGAATATAAAGTAAAAAGTTAACAAGCAGTAAGGGCATTTAGAAATTACAGTCTCAACTATTAATAGTCTTAATAGTTTGATACAACATTGGTGAAGATCAAATCAACAAGCCAATAGATCCCAAGTTTCAGTGGTCTGATGGCGAACATTTCACCAAATTTTATGTAACAACCCAAGTGGCCTGCAGACCACGTATCAAGTCAGTGATATCAGGGATGTAAGACAGTGTGTATTGATTCAGGGTTTTCTGAATGTAGGCTTGAAATTTTTTGAACATTTTATGAGTTCATAACGGTAATATTGTTTTCTTCAATGATGAGCTGAATTGCAGCATTTTTAACTGTCAGTGAAAGTAGCCCTGATTAACATCAAAATTAAATGTGTTACATCAAATCTAAACATCTAAATCAAGTAATGATAAAAAGTAACAAATGTACCTTATTTATTTATTTATTTATTTATTTATTCAAACACACATTTTAATTCCCTTTGATTTATTTGAAATTACAAAATCCATTATTGGGACAATTTCAGGAACGACGACTTTGATCCTTGAACCACAGACTGTCTCCACTCTCCCACAACCTCCCAAAGTATTCAAACACACTTCTTTTTTTTTAATATAATCTTTAGGGAAAGTTTTTCTCCAATACTGAACCAAAATTGCTCTGCACCAAAAGCAAATAAAATGCACAATGTTGTACCATGGCCCGGAGTCACTCAGCCGTGTAAACACTGGGTTAAGGGGTGTATTCTGAGCCTCACTGCTCGCAGTGCAGCCTTCAGATGCTTCAAATCCACCAAGGCAACCTCTGACAAAACAGAACAATATCAATGTCTAGAACCATGACAGGGCTACTCTAGCGGGATATATTTTTAATATTTATGCAGACACAAGAAAAAAATGTAATAAACTAAAACAACAAGTGAATTAGGCATGAAACACAACAGGATATTGCAGAGAGATTATGTTGTTTCCTTTTCGCCTGTGTGTCCCTCAGCGCTTGCCTGCCCTACACAACAACCCTGCCGGCTTTAATTGAAGGAGCTGGAGTGAGAACCAAACCTACATTTTAAAAGGTGGCAAAATTTATTAACGGCCTCAAACTCAACCATCTGTATATGTACGGAAATCTCTTTCTTTCTTTCTTTCTTCTTTCATCAGGGCATTTCTTAAAATATTTGCCGGGTTCAGCCTGTGACAGGCCGATGGTCCAAGTATGACTTGTGTGCTGTGATAATGACTTTTTCCTGCCAAGACGCAGCATGAAGCAGTGCTGTGCTTCATGCTGCGTCTTGCATAAGAAGAAATTGGATAAAGTGTATACGGAGATGGTGGGGTGGGGTGGTGGTGTGTGTGTGTGTGGGGGGGTGTTATGTTTGGATGGAGGAAGAGCCTTGTTTCATGAACGCCTGCTGGAATCTGCTGCTGGAAGGATAATAAAAGGATTAGTCCTCGTTTTTCTAGAGCGCTTGGGCCTAAAACAGAACGTCTCATCTGTTTCCTCTGCGTGAATTGCTTGAATATTTGAACGCCTTTTTTATTGCATGAGCAAAATGCACACAAGAGGCAACAGTGTTTGTGGAAACAAAGCACACATGCTCAGACCAGGGAAAAAAAAAGACAGACACAACTAAAACGCAAGAGTGAGCACAGTCATCCAGATGCACATGAAGTGACCAGCTAGTCTATGAGTGCAAACTACTTACTTAAATCCATATAGACTACAAACACAAACAGAGTAACAGATGCACACAGGGCCTCGGTTTATTTTCTCTGGGCCTCAACATTTATCTGTAAAAGTCCCAAATCAACATACATTTAATCCCTGCTGATCAGGAGTGTTGATTCAAGCATGAAAACATTTCACATTGATGTTTGGGCTCTCTGGGAAGGGCATGAGTGTAACAGCTCAAAGAGACGCACACAGAATCAGTACTTTCTGAGAGTCCATATATACAATGTGCCTGTTTTCAAGTTACTGCATCACTCTGAATATGAGCACTGGTGTGCACGCTCCCTTCGAATGAGGGTGACGGGGAGGTTATGGTGTTTCGGGGTGCCTCATGTCTGCAGACAGAGTCCAGTGGCTTGTCCACACTGAGCCAGATTGTTCCCATGCTCACATATGGTAAACATCTTCAAAAACACACTCGCACCTTGTCGGCGCAACGTTTATATGTGTGTCGTATGAAAGTACAAACATACACACGGTGCCGGCTTGCTTTGTGTCACTCAAACCTCACCAATAAAGAAACACTCACTCCAAAAACACAACAACAACAAATAGCAAAACTGAAGCCCTGCAATACGACACACGCCTAAACTGAATTAACAGTTTGGACACGCACTGCTCCGCAAATTACTTCCAAATTTTTAGTTCATTCTGTGCCAGAGAGGCAGAAACACTAATACTCCGCAGTGACGCAAAGCAGTGAGAATAACACCAACAGTGGAGCATTCAGCTGAGATGTGCATTGACAAGTATTCAAGTCAGTAATGCTCTGTATACATGCCATCTGCAATTTAACATGAATCAGCCACAAAATGCAAATATATTCCAGTTAAACACTCTTCGCCTTCACCTACTTTTATAAGCAGCTGTTTTGAAGAAAAATATGCAAGCTGTGGATTTCAACAGGTGCCGTGATATTATCACTGAGTCCGTTTTTCAATTAGGGTTAGGGCTCGGATGGAGGCATAATCTGATGAGCAATACTTCTGACAGCGCGCTTGACCGATTCTGTGAATTGAGAAAGACCAGGAAAAGTTGCGGACTATCCCTCTGTGGCTCCGTTCTCCAGACTACTACATTTCTGCTCATGTTTGGCTTGGATATGAAGCCAATTCACTTAATACTTGTGGGAGAGCTAAACATTCAAAGCTCTCATTTAAAAGGATCATGTGTAGGTATTGTTTGGTTATGTTAACCATATGTGTTGGCTTTTCATGATCTGAATCCTTTCTCAAAAAACAGAGTGCTTGTGAAAATAAACATGGCTTCGCCCTATACAAATTGTGGTCTAATTGTGTATTTTGACTAAATCATTCTTAAGGTTGGAGGGCTTTTTCCATTTGAGGGAGGATGTGGGAGAATGACAGCTTGACATTGATTAGTGTGTTGACTTGTGGAATTGGAGCCTTACCTGTAAGAATACAACCACCAATGTATTTATACTAGCTACTCATTGCTCCTCTTACAGCAGCTTACATCTTCGGTGAGGGGCAAAGAAACAACTGCCTTTTCAGGTTTTCTGCAAGGTCCACTAAAAGTACAGGAATTACTATAATAACTGTTTCTCAAGCAAAACAAAATAAAAGTTTCTGTTGAAATGTAATCAGCAGTGAAGCAAGTCCAGTTCTGCTTTTGGACACAACTGACGTGCATTTTACTTGGGGAAATATCGTCCTGAAGGACTGTGGTACCTTCTGAAATATGTGCTTGTGTTAAATTCAAACAAAAAAAATGACACATGGTTGCAGTTAAGACATAAATTAGACTCATATTAAAACAATAAACAAAAGGTTGTATTTATTACCTTAAGGAGAACCGAACTCAGTGAAAGTAAGAGAGCTGACTGAGATTTTTAACATTCAGTCTTGTGAATCTGAGGGGTGATATTGCTTTTTGGGGGGTGGGATCATACTGAGGGGATAAATTCCTGGATTGTAATTACTCACCATACACTTGTTGGGTTTTTCTCCAGAGTGGACCCTCATGTGGATGAGCAGCTTGTAGCGAGCGTTGAATGGCTTGTAGCGGCGAATGCAACCAGCCCAGAAACAAGTGAAGTCTTCACCTTTGCGCTGGTCGATGTGAACTTTCTCAATATGTCTCACAAGTTCCTCCTGCTGCTCATAAGCAGCACTGCAGTCAATCCAGCGACACACCTGCTTGTCTGCCAGTGCTCCTCCTCCAACTTCTTCCCGCTCTGCGGCCGTGTGGGGCCCCGGAGGGCCTCCCGGGTTTGGTTTGAGTCCCAGTGAGGAGGCGGGAGCAGCTTGCTGGTGCTGGTGGTGTATCAGGCCCCCGGGACTGGGCCCCACGTACTGGTGCAAGTGGTAAGGCGGAGGCATAGCGGGTCTGGGCGGGTGGTGAGCGTGACGAAGGTGCCCACCTCGACCACTCATGTGATGGTGATGATAGCTGTGCTGAAAGAGTTCGTCCTCGCTGGGAGAGAAGTCGTCGAGGGGCTCCTGCTTAAGGGAAGACACAGACCTCTGGCCTCCATCCAGGTGGACCCCGGCTTCAGGGCCCGGATGCAGGTTTCCAGACATCAGGGCCCCGCTCATCAGTAGCGCCAACCCGTCCGAGCCGCCTCCTCCTCCCACCTCTCCCCTGGCCGCTCCTCCAGCCCCACGCCCCCGCAGCATGGAGCCCGGCTCCTCGCACAGCCCCAGGCTCTGCCCGTGGCCCTGCTCCGGATCCACTAATGACACCGACGAAGAGGACGAAGAGGAGGAGGAAAGGGACAGCAGGCAGGTGGCAGGTGAAGACAGCTGACAGCTCTCCTGTAGGGTGGCCTGCTGGGGGCTGCTGTGAGGTGGGGGCCTCTGGGGGGCTTCCCGGGAGCAGGAGTTAGAGGGTGGGGACGTAGAAGAGGAGGAGGAAGAGGAGGAGAAGCCGGCACTGCTGGTGTGGCTGGGTGAGAGGTTAGCGTGGAACCCGTTGACGCAGGCAACCATTGACATCTGGGAGGAGGAGCAGATGATTGCAGTGATATTGATTTCCTCAGAAGCGGCGCCAGTAGTCGATGGAGAGCCCGTGGCGGCGACGCTGCCGGTGCCAGCGGCGGCGGTGGACTGTGAAGCCAAGGACAGGCAGCGTCTCTTCAGACTACTAGCACCGAGTAACCGCGCTGAATGACGGGAGTCAGTTGGAGACAAAGCCAGTGGGGAGGAGCCATCTTCATTATTAAACGGTTGCACTGCGTCCCCTGACACGGTGCTACCAACGCCGCTCACTGCACATACGCCATTGCTGTTGTTGCTAACGTGCAAAGCGGCTATCTCATCCCTTGGCACCTCCAAAGCTTGGCTTGCCCTACAGGCCTGAAACCTGGCTGGAGATGAGCTCTGGGCTCCGGACACCGTGCTGGAGAGCTTGTAGCCCATTGAGTTTTCTTGTTTGATCGGGTAAGGGATAGCGGAGTGAGCCCCGTTGGCACTGCAGCTCAGCCTGGGTGAGGCCCCCGGCAGGGTCCTCTGCAAGGCAGAGGAGGATCTGCAAGAGAAAAACACAAAGAGCGCATGAGAGCTTTTTGCTTTGTGCCTGTTGAAAGATATGAGCTGGTTCCTTCGTCCCGTCAGCATCATTGTCAGTGTTCTGTCGCTCGCCACTTCATTCCTTCTCGTCTTTCACTCGGTTTATATAAAAGTAATCGTAAATGAGTTTTACTGACCTAAAAACTTCAACTTAGTCCTTTATCATTCGTACCTGGAATCATGGTTAAAATTTTAGAAGCGTATAGGCCAGATTTAAAATACAGTAACATAAATGTTGCTGTACGACACGTAGTAAGAACTGTTGGATTCCCAAAATGTTTTTTTTATGAATAAAAAGAAACAAGATCTTTCTGTTTTGAGAAGATATGAATGGGGGTTTAAGATTGAAAGAGTGGGGGAGGGCTGGAAGACTACTGAGAATGAGAGGCCACTGGCTACTGTGTCCATCTGACAGGCTTTGATGACACAAAAGGGTTAAACCCAACCCAACATCGGGGATAAATAAGGAGTCACCTGTTTTGGTGGCATAATTGCAGCCTATGAAGGGTCACCATTTACAATACTGTGTATTATGGTGGGAATCTTTGCCCTGCTGAATAGGGAAGCCAGGTCAGATTTCTCCATGCGTTGCTGTGATCTCCTACATAATCATTCCTGTCAGTTGGCTCATTATGGATTTTGTCCAAAGCCTCTGAGTGATGTGAGAAGAGCTCCCTTTTTTCCGGGCTGTCTCATGAAGGTATCGTCTTTGTCCCTTCCCCTCTGAGTACACCAGGGGGAAAAACAGAGTTAACGGTAGCTCGGACGAGAGAAAGCCATCGGCAGACTTTGTCATCGTTGTTATTAATAAAGACTTGGTCCCTCCCCCCCCATCTCTTTTTACCCAGGAGCACCATTTCCTGTTTGGCTGTAGTGAAAATATTGAAAGACAATATGAGAGAAATGATTGTCTGTCCAGGAGCACTTTCCTTTACATGACTGAGGATAAAAGGAGAGACGGCGAGAGGGGGAAGAAGGTGGACACTGGAAATTCCTTCAGCCTTCACCAACAGTAGTCAAAGATTGAACAACAGAGGAATCGCATTAGTGGAACATAAAAGGTGTGCTTTGGACCCCTTTAGTGTGTTTTATGAGACTGGGCAAAGCTTTTCGGCAACATATGTGTACATGGGATTCACGACAGGGAAGTTAATAGAAAACACGTTGTGCCTGGAGATTACAGTAACACTACACCAAATGGGGATGTTACAAAACTGGAACTAGAAAAAAAAAAAAAACAATTCCAAAATGTAAAATAGAAACAGTTTACCTCCTGTCTTGGTGAGAGTCGTGCTGCAGAAGGAGGTCAGCTGAGGGTCTGCTGCACTGAAGGCTCTGAGGGTAAACCCCCTCGGTGTGACCCCCTGCTGACGGTGGCAGGCTCTGCCCACATCGCATCAGGGAACCCTCAGCATCTCCACGGTCAACATTTGACTCTTTCTCTGAGCAGTAGATGCCATTTTCTGCAAAAGAACCAGTGAGGACTAAATTACTAAAGATGCTAATTTACAAATGATCAGCAGGCAGCTAAAACATTAACTACATACGAGCACTTACAATATTCTTTCCCACACTAGTAACATGTCATGATCTCTGACATGTATCTAGCTCACGTTGCAGTGACCTGCCGGTTCCTTTAAAATTAAAAGCTGGCTCAGCAGATTGCACTCAAAACTTTGCTGGCTGTTCTGGAGAATTCATTAGTTCATGATGGGATTCGTGCCATCAGTGACATGATGAAGGTTTATACTTTATCATTCTCCTGAGAAATTATTGTTGGCTGAAACATCTGTATCTAGTGCAACAAGTAATATATGGAGAGCTGCCCGGACACTAATCAACTGGTGGCAGTACGGCTCGCACTGATTGCTATATGTGAAGTGTGATCACTAAAACGATAACCTTATAACCGCATCCTGTCACTACTGCAGGATTGGGCAAGTGCACCTTCTTATCACAAGAAAGTTTCAAGCTCAAAAACGACCAGACGTTACAGAAAAAGAGCTTTGCGGCTTTGTGTTCATGAAGTACCGCCATTATGGTTACTCCTCTGAGACCCGTCTAATCACGGAAAAGTGTGTCACACATTCGAAACCAGCACAGTGAGAAACACAGTAATAATGAGTGACCGTCAGAAATTGAAAGCAGGAAGTTATATTGGAGAAATGACTTCTGTACAATCCTGTAGTCACTAAATCTGAATGTCTTTGTTATGTTAAAAAGGCTCAGACTTTTTTTTGTCCAACTGAAAGTACAAATTAGATGAATAAGAAAATTCCAACAAGTTCAAATAAGTGTATGACAGGTGCAGCTGGTCAGAGTCAAAGTTTTCAGTCTAAGCACACAAAAAAATTCTCCTGAAGAAATTATATGACCAATGACCTCTTTTTCTAAATGATAGGTGATGTGTAACATTTTAGAAAAAATCACAAATGACCTAGTTTTAATTTAGACAGGTCTTCACTGGCGTCATTGAGTTTACATTTCAAATAAAATGTAATAGTATAACAATATGTCAAAAATAAATCATTCTTTTTAATAAGCAAACAATGTGGTTTGTGGAGACATTTATGATAACATTGATGTTTCACATTATCAAATATCAGTGCCAGTTTTTATTGTAGTATTTCCTGAATCAGGCTGGCATCACACAACTTAAGCTTTATATTTTTATCATCAGGACCTTATTTTCTAAGCAATACAGCAATGAAGAAAATAAGACAAAGGCAAAACGAACATAGAGGAGAAGAGAGGAGGGCTCGTGTGTGTGTGAGGAAATGTTTGTAAAGGGAAAGCCGATATCCCCACACACTTATGCGCAAGAGAGCACACGTCCCCTGGTCCAACTTTCTTAACTCAATTTCTCAAATTTAATTTTCTCCTAACAATGTTATTGATAATGTTATCCCACACCATGAGTTCTTATTATTAAAATCACCCAAACATTCAACATTTGAAAGAAACACTAAAAAGGAATAGTAAAAAGGTGAAATAGATATAAAAGGAGAAAACAAATGGAATGTGAAATATATTCTGCAAACGTCAGGATGTATGAATAAGATAAAGAAAAACAACAAGAGTAGCAGATGGGCTGAGAAGAGAAACACAGAAACAGCGTTAGAAAATGAAAATATGAGATTAAACTAAAGCTATACACGCCAAGAGTTTTTTGTGGCCTCAATTCTTTGAACATCTTTTCACTTAGTCCTTCTCCAGCTAATGTGTCCACAGCCTCCTCTGCATTTGTCTTGCTGCGGGTCAGAGCAGAAACACAAAGAAGTGGAGAAAAGGGAAAGCGAGCAACACAAACAGAGCAGCATCGCCAGGGGACCACAGAAACAACGCTGGTTTCACTCAGAGCTGCTAACAGAAGGCTAGATGTCTCTGAGCTCTTGTCTCTTTTCAAACTATACAAATTGTTCTGTTTATCAAATTTTGGATTATTTTTTTTTCTTTTCTTTTTTTTTTATATATTGTTTTTTCACCACTTGCTGGCTGATGAATGTTTCAAGGCCTGCTGAGTGGAAGCCAACTGTTTCCCTGCCTCAAGTCAGGAGTAATTCAATCAGGATGGCCAGAAGTGACATGAATCAGGGTGGAGATGACTAATATCATCACAGATCCTTTTAATAAGGCCATGGCTGTCAATGCACACGCACGCAGAAACACAAACAAGCAAATAAAAACACTGTCATTATAAAGCTCTTAATGGATTGGCACTTGGTCAATGAGAACTTGACTGGATGCACATGCTTTCTCTCACACACGTATAGTCATCTGCCTTTTTAAAAACAGATCCACACCAGGCAGCCCAATAAATGTGGATTACAAGACAATAATCATTGCTCTGTTCTACAATGCAGGGCGGTTGAGTTCCAGGAAAGAGCTCACTTTGTGAATGAGTTAAAGACTGAGAGAAGACAGGCGGTCCTGGAACACTGGCTACCTGTCCTGTCTGCAAATTGTTGGACTAAGAAAGGCTAATAATACAACCATTATTTTGCAGCACAATCTCCCTGGATCGCTTGCATAAGTTTTCATTGCCAGATATCACAGGAAGAACGGCCACACTGAGCTTAAGCTGGCATTTATTTTGCACAACACCAAGCCTGATCTCAGGACTTAAAGTACCTGAAAAGTATTTGGAGCAGCCATCCAGAAACATTATTATTATTATTGTTATTATTATTATTATTAAAAATATTCTGAAAAAGAAAATGGCACACTATGTCAAAAACAGATCAGGAATTGTGTATAAGCTACTTTCAGATCATATGGTCTCCAAATAGGAAGGAACAGTCTCATTTTGAAAATGGAATTTAAAAAAAAAAAAAAAAGACTATTTTTGGCAACACTTAACTCCAAAAGAGCACAGGTTTACAATCTCATCTCCGTCATACTGCATATGATTGATTTTGAGTCAATGTGGAACAGTTCAAAGAAGTCATGAACACAAAATTGCGACAGCTTTAGCATCGAACCAGAGTTCTGTTTTGTTTTTTTCTGTTTGAAGTGTTTTATAATACTGAGGAAAACATCCAGATAGTGAGTTTATACTGTAATCTTTGATTTGGCCAGAAGTGAGGCTGAATTGCATTCAAGTGTACCAAAGATAAACGGATGCATAGACGGACAGAGGGATGGATGGATGGATGGATGGATGGATGGATGGATGGATGGCTAGATGGATGGAGTTATTTTTAACTGAAAATAACTCAAGCTGAGCTGGGGGTTAGTGCTGGCTCTGTCATTTCATTGTATTTCAGTGTTCGAGTATTACAAGGGAAAAACTTTCTTCTGAAAATGTGGATAAGTAAACCGCAAACAGTGGATGCAGATCTTTTTCTTGGTGCCTAAATTTGAAATATTTCAATAACCTCACATCTGGGGAGACATATTACATCATTTACTCATATATTTGATTTATCTGTACTTAAAAAAAACTACCATATGTGTTAATTTAAAAAAATTCTGTGCAGTTTTAATGGAATTGTTTATCATAATTTTAACTGGAAACAAAATGCAAATAATTATTTTAACTGTGAGAAAACAAAAATCAACGCAGAAAATTAAACCAATGGAATCATATGTTTGACATCGAATAGCATCAGTTAAAGAGCAGTGATTGACAAGAGGTTATAGAAATGGACGTGGGGTCTGAGTTTCATAGGTTCCAAGTTGCCAGTGTGAGTCCTCGAGCAAGGTCTTTGAACCCCAGCTGCTCTCCCGAGCGCCATACTGTGGCAGTTCACCTCCTAGAAATAGGATGGGTTCAATGCAATTCCCCAAGAGAGATGAATAAAATATATTATTAGCATCAAATCAGGACCAGGGGCTGAAGTGGCCGGAGAGCTGGTAGTTTGAAACATCTGTCCCGAAGGTATTAAGAGAAAAAAATAAGCTATATAAAAAAAGCTATAATAATAATTACAAAGTCCCATTTTTCCACAAGATATTTAAATTTTTCATTTTGCATTATAAAGCTCAGGTGACAGTAGTTTTATTTACTTATGAGCATTCATTTCAAATTTGTCTTTCAGCTGTATATAGAGAATAAACATCACCTGAGACTGTCACACATGACCTTAATTCAATTACTACAACAACAAAAAAGGAAAGAGAATATTTAAAGGATGAAAAAACAAAGACCTCCGTGCCTTTGATCCGCTGTTCAACCTTCATGATGGCAATTACAAACTGGGCTCGAATATCAAAATCACAAAAACACCTAAAGAGTGCATCCAGGAAGTTAAAGTCAGAGTGTGAAAAGAGTGCTAAAGGTCTTGAGCCCCATGCTGCAGAAAGTTTGCGCTGCAGTGATTTAAAGCTTTGCTACATCAACAGAATCAGTCATGCTCTGGTTAGGGAAGGAGCCTGGTCCTCAGCATATGGTGGCTTGGATGGAGCCCAATAGTAAATTCAGTTTACATTGAATGTGCTATGGTAATTCAGCGTTGAACATTTCATTGTGTGTTAGAGGAGAGCTTGATCAGGAGGTGGAAGCCAGTGGAGCAGCGGAGGGAGGTGAAATTTAAAACATCCAGCAGCAGCGACAGGTGAGGAGAGAGAAAGAGTCCATTGGTGTGTGTTGTATTTGTGTGAATGTGAACAAAAGAACGAGTGGTTTCAGGAATAAGAAAAAGATATATCTATATTTTTATGTGTAGAGCAAATGGGTGGTCTCTTGAGCAAGGCAGCAACCTATTTGTAACAATTTATATTACTTTGACTCTCAGTTGGACTTTTTTTTTTTTACAGTGGGAACCAAGGGAGAATATAGATAATCAATCCATTTAAAAATTCAGGGAGTGTCCAGGAGAGGTTCTGTAATTCAACAGCATTTTATTTTATTTTTATGGAAGAATGTGCTAAAACATTCAGGCAGCATTATTTATTAGTTTCTAGCTGACTACTCTAATTATTTTGGATTCGCTCAATCCGAAAGCAGAACAAGAACAATCCAATAAATGGAAGATGAAGAGATGGAAATGGAAAAAAAAAAAAAAGCAAAACATGACAAGGAATTGACAATGCAAATATATTCTGTTGAGGGATATACACCCAACACGTTTATTAGACCACAACGATACACACAATGTGTTTTCTGGTAAGAAAACATGAGACCTCACGCGGCATCATTGTGAAATTTCTTTTAATGTCTTCTTCTAATTTTCAACTCCAGATGTATCAAGCATTCCTCGGAAATCTGCTCTTACTCTGGTGTGCTGAGTGACGAATCCCATTCGATCGTAAACTGGAAGCGTGTGGACAATAGTTTGTTTTTCAGCACTGGGAATGCCCTCCAAATACAACATGAGGGCATAAGCTCTTCAATCATACACAAACAGACGTCACCAAAAACTATTTGAAAGGCCTCCCAACCTAAATACATTATTATTTAGACGTCAAGTAGATATTTACTTTCAGTCAGCTGGTTTGGGAGACGTGGACGAGGATCTGCTCATGGTTTAGATGGCCTTTAACGCAGTGTCACAGCCGCCATACATGGAATGGATGGGAGAGTTCCACTTACAGCTTTATCCTTGTCTTTAATTCATGACATGCTATAAATTTCAGATAATGTGACAATTAGAGTTATATTTGTTAGAAAAAAATGACAGAACTGGATTCTGTGAGTTTCACTGAGCCCGCTGCCCTGTGGTTTTCTTTGTAGCTGAAATGAGTGAAGTGTGGGACATAAGCAAAAGTGTTGAAGGAGATAAATATAATCAGGTTTTTTGAGTCCTGGGACCTGTAGATCAGTTCCTTCAGTTCTTAAATCTATTGTCATAATTCAATAATCACAACCACAGTAAAACATACAAATTTCTGAAAGGTTTGCGGTGGGATCACTTGTTTTCATATCTAAAACTCATCCTCTCCTAGTGTGAGCATTAGTGCTGCAAACATGGATTTGAGGTCCAGTAGTAAGATTAAATTGTCTGTAGGTGTGTTTGTCTGTTTCTCTATGTTTGTCATGTGATGGTCTGGCAACCTGCCCACGGTGCATCCTGCCTTTGTCCCGTTGGAACACTAAGTTGATAAAAGGAGCAGAGGAGTTAGATGTTTGATTCAACAAAAAACATCAGACAGCTTTTGGGCTGTAAGAATGACAAGTGTTCGTTGTACATTATTCTGTTGCAACTGCACAAAGGAGTTCATAATTGGATAAATAAAAGATAAGGTTAAAACTTGAAAGGAATCATAGAAATATTGTGTACTAACAAAACAAGAATATAACAACAAAATATGAGCAAAAAAGAATCTGTGTGTTCAGTTCAGTGCATTCTGGATCAAGTTCAAAGAAAGCAAAATAACTTATTCTGCTTTAGGTTCATGGTCTAAACCTCTCATATTCCTACAACAGCAACTGAGCTTGGGAGAGTAATCAGTGTGTGTAACCTTTTCAGAATAAGTCGGGTGGGATGGCCCGCTGATACACACAGTTGCAAGTACTGCGGTTCAGTCAGGAGTGATGCTGTAAGAGTGTGAGATCAGGGACGCAGGGGCACAAAGAAACAGAGGGGAGGTGGGGCAGGACAGCGCCAGAAGCACCGGGGGCAAGTGTTAGCTGGGTTCAGAGCAGAGACCATGTACAGATGTGCTGGCTCATGCTCATAAAGAGACAGCTAAAGACACAGTGATAATGGGAACTCTACTGCTATTAAAAAAGAAAAAGAAGAAAAAACCCCTTCCTCTAAAATGAGTAACAAACAGTGTGTGTTGAAAAGACAATGTTAGATCTAACACTGTTACACCTAAAGTGGCATCTTCGGTTCCATAAATGTCAGTGCAGGGTATCTCTTGCCTTTTCTGTCTCCTCTCCTGTATAATTAAACCACCACCTTCATTCCAGTGAGCGTCGCATGAAAACTACAGCGCTGAGGAGACGTTAACAACCAAGCAGCAGCATGCCAGTACGTGCGCTCCACCGCACCCGGGCGCATAAACTGATACTTCAAATGAGATTGCAATTATAAAGGGATAAACGTGGTTATTTGAGAACTTGTTTGGGGATATGTTTGATTATTTTTTGGCTGAGGTTGTGGAGAGAAACAAGGTTCCAATCACCCTCCAATAAACCTGCTCTGAAGTCATCCATTTGTCATGTTTCCTTCTCTTCAAAGTCCACGGGGAACGCGGAGCACGGAGTTATAAAACTCAGATGCATCATGATCGTGAGTGGAAAGGCTTTTCTAATCCTCTCCCTGCTGATTAATGCAGCCACTGTGACCGCGGACCCTGAAAAATAAGACAATAGGCAGGCACAGTGAACGAACACAGACCCGATAATTCTGATAATTAGGGCACGACTCACGCTGCAGAGGAAAAGCTGCGGTCGGAGTGACCATGATTGCGTTAATTGTTAAACATGCCTCACATAACTGGGTGAATTTAGCATTGGTGATCACAGCTCAGTTTGGGTGCGCTGTAATAGTACACCTATTCAGGCTGCCTCGGGGGCAGATGATCAGAGTCATGTTCAAGTTCAGCAGTGTTGTGCCTTGGCTAAAAATCTCTCCAATGACCTCAATGACTAATAAATGACTAATAAAGCAGAGCAGACATATGTCTCCAATCTGAGAGAACTTAACCCCTCTGGAACAACATGGCTATTATCCTGAGATATGCAGTTATGACTGAATTACCGTACAGAGCATACCGATCTATACACTACAGGAAAAGATCGAAGGACAGCACTGGATAGCTGAAAATCTGAGCGGCTGTCTTCCTCAGTGAATCCTGCTCCTTTTCACTTTATTCAGTGTCATTATTTCTTTTCAGACAACACAAGTCCACCATCTGATCAACACATGGTCGGGACAGCATTATTAAGTGTAATTGGTGGTAATCTGGGGCGATTTTTTATTTTGGTGACACTTCATTTTCTATAATTCTCGCCTCTCCCTTTTAAGTCACCTAAGGGCTGTGTTAAGTGCTAGAGTGAGACTGCACTTGTGCCAGCGTTTAATGCGTTCAAGTCTTCGGAGACATGCAGGACTCAATGAAAAGCAGATGTGCGAAGGGATAGATGGTTTAAGGACTGCGATCAGAGGTATACTGTATTTAAAGTAGAGACAGAGAAGGCCATGTTTGTGTGTGTGTGTGTGTGTGTGTGTGTGTGTGTGTGTGTGTGTGTGTGTGTGTGTGTGTGTGTGTGTGTGTGTGTGCGCGCGTGAGCGCGTGCGTGTGTGTGTGTGCGTGCGTGCGTGTGTGTGCGTGACATGGAGAGGGGGTGTTAGGAAAGAAAAACGGGATGTCAGGAGTGTGATGCAAACATCTGAACCCAAGGTACAACAAGCTGCCAAAACCACAAGACAGATGCCTCTGGAAATCCAGTGTGACACTTGAACTGGCCCCACTTTGGCTCCATAAATCATAACATTCAGCACTTAAACAGTTAATAATGATCATTTTATTCCTGTCTGCCTCCACACCGCCATCTGCCACGGTCTCTCCCTCTCCGTCCTCCCTCCTTTTCAACACGAGACAGGTCAACACGTACAAGTGTGTGACAGCAGACTGCGAGACTTTGTAGTGGGATGCTCGGTTGTGCGTCTTGTCCGGTGCAGATGTTGCATATTAAGGTCCAAAGCCTTTCCCGGCTTCTCTGAATCTCATAACTCATGTCTATATTTGTGTCTGCCGCATAGGCCCGGAACTTATTTGTTTGCTTAGTAATGGATGTATGATTGAAAACCTGGGGGCACAAGTAAATGAAAAATAACAACGTCTAGGGAGGAAGCTCTTCTTAAAGCAGGTGTGCGGTGAAGGAAGAAGAAAAACTCGATTAAATTACTGCTGGAGTAGAGAAATGTCAGTGTTTTTGTAGCCGGATTACGAGAACCAGCAGACAGGAGAACTTTCATGAGGATAAAATCAATTTGTTCAAGCTGCTTTTAGTCACTCACAGCCAGGTATCTTCGTCCCTTCCTTTTTTTTTTTTTTCTCATGGTCAGCTTTATTCTCATAATAACCCTGATTAGCTGTTAGAAAGTCCAATACAGAGGATAGACCTCAGAGTGTGGAACAGGGACTCATGTGGCTCCAGCTGAAGAGTCAAGACCATTTCTGCATTTAAGAAATCATTTGCATTCAGTTAGAGACAAACGACAGCTGTGATGAACTCAGGCTTAAATATGTGGACACTAGTGGTTGTTCCTAAGAAGAGGCTTCACAGCTTTAAGTCCCGCTGATGAATGCAGCGGCCGGTGAATGATTAGTTCTCCTGTCTTTATTGAAAGGAGGGAACATGTTGCGGGAAGCAGGCGTCCTCAAAATACCTGGCTCTTCAAATGGAGCAGTGCTAACCGCAGTCATGAACGAAAACAAATAGTTGGCAGCCAAGAACGCTCCGATCCCCAACCCCATCATCCTACCCACCCACCAACCGCCCCATCCCAGTGCCAGGCTCGGCGCTCGCCAAGACCCGAAGAGCAGCTCCTTTACCACACTGCTGAAAGCGAGGGCGCTGTCAGTCAGAACCCAAACACAGCAGAACATGACCCCACACACACACACACACACACACACACACATCCCACCCTGAGGTGTGGGGCTGAAATATCACCGTGGAGCACACACTGAAGAGCGAACACCGTCCGTGCATAATTTCATCAACCTCCTACCGAACATCACAGCCAACAATTACCTCTGCTGTCCCAACTGATTAATATAATTAAAACCTTACACTTGTGCATGTCACCACCTGGTGGTCACACCTCGTCACTGGTGGAGCTTCACAAGTCCCCTTTGTGAAGAACAAAGATAACAACATGCGGTCAACAGCACTGAGGCAACTACAGACGCCGAAACCTCCTTATTGAAATAGAGATGCTGAAAGCACCAATTCAGCTAATTCAATGCTCAACTAAATAATAAAAAAATATGATATATAAGGGTTTTAAAAGTTAACCCTTTATAAGACATTTCTGCCAGTTTCTGTTGTTCACGTTGACGGCTTCAGTTTCTCTTCTTTCACACAATAGATGGATGAAGGAAGAATGAATGCATGTGGAAGATTCTGTCAGCCTCATCACTGCTAAGCTTCCTTCGCTTAACTATCACACTCAATATGTCTTCTCACTCTGTGCTTGTTGTCTTCAAATATCTCCCGTGCATGAGCTGAACTAACTGGAACTTGAGTTGATTTATTCTTAGGAGCATTTATTCGTAGGCTGTATTCAGGCTGTATTCAAACGCCCTGCTGTCAGGTTAGATGTTTGGAAAGCAGAAAAATCCATCAGTTCAACTTGAACTAAAGTAAAAGTGTACTGAGATGGTGAAAAGAAAGTAAAGACCTGCATGGAAAAATACTGTAAATTTGTTCAATGCAAATAAAATTAGCCGCACACATTACTTTAACTGTCATGGAGAAATCAAAACAACTCTTGTTGCCTCCTGTGTCTCTGTTTTATCACCAAAGACGATACAGTACTTGAATTTTGATGCAACAGATGTCGATATGATCAAATGTTGATTAGAAATATTAGTAGAACTTGACTACAACCACAATCTGCGTGATTGTGTGCATTAGGTGATTGAAATATGAAAACGCTGTTAAAACAATGCTCGAATGCCATGAGTTCAATGACATGAGTTCAGTTTCAATTGCTAAAGTCACTTCAAGGCCTTCTTGTCACCAGCAGTTTAAATGATCCATCCAATGTCCGCTTTATATAACAAACTAGTTTGACAGTGACAAACAAAGCTTCATCTAGATTTCACAAAGTGCGTCAGCATGTCAGTGTGGTCTTCATGGAGGTTCAGGTCGCCGTTCTTTTATGAACCCTGATTTGCTCTTTGTCTGATGAGAACATAATGGTTGGACTGGAAGGAGACTTTGTGTTTTCAAACTGATGTATTATTATTTGTCCTGCATGACGGTCTCATGAGTGGAGAAAGACTCTCATGTTTCTTTTATAACACAGTTGTGAGTGTCTGAAAAGGAATTGGTGATTTCATTGTGTCATTGTCATGCAAACCTAAAGAAAGTATCGTTCAAATGTTGAGCAAGTGGAGCTGGAATGAAAACTGAAGGCATTCGTGTGACATGCTTCCAAAAATCATGCAACATTAAGATTGTTGCATGACTGTAGGAAGTAAATCAACCAATTTGATGTGATTCCAAGAAAAACATGCTTTTTCATGCTTTTTCTCACATTTATGTGTCTCTCACGACTTCCAAGCTGCCATTGTCAAACAAAATCAAAGCTTAATTGATACTAAGTCAGATGGATATTCAGGTTTCCAACAACTATTAAAAAACAACATTCAGCAAAATCGAAATATCACCACAAAATGTGAGCATTCAAATAAAAAAATAGAAACACAGGCTGGATGATATGACACAAAAATCTCCTCGATGAGGAAACCTGCAGCCACTCCTGAACCTCTTTGGAGTGGTTTCCTGTAGTCATAACACAATTACATGCAAACAAACCATTATTGTTGTTGTGATTTTGTTACACAGCAAGCAGTCTGGGGTATGGTAAATAGGCTGTTTAAGCAAATGTGGACAGACTCCCTGTAAACACATTTTTGTAGCTTTTAGACTCCCTGTTACATTTTGATTATGGAGGCCTGCTGATTATTCACATACTTTATATTTCATTTGCTTTTAAAGTGAGTCTGAACTTTTCCAATATCCTTTAATATGCCATGTTCTTCAATTTTATAAATGCAATATAAACTCATGCTTCCTATATTTAAAGTAGCATTTAATATGTTTTGCAGCTCCAGACATATTTTATTTGGTGGGACGGGGCAGAAGTGGCTCTTTTAATCATAAAACTGTCCGACCCCTGTCAGAGATCATTAAGGAATTTCCTTTTCTTGCTGGTAATAGTCAATGTTGTGCAGATTACTCAAATTTTATATTTAATTATTTTAGGAATGACTAAAACAACAAATGCCTGCTTATGTAAGTAACTTATGAATTATTCTTGAGTTATTGTCTCTCTTACTCTCTTAATCTATTTACACACACACAGACAGAAAAGTGGTCTTTTGAATACTGGCACGTTGCCTTCATGAAAGTACATTATTATTACATTAATGTAATAATAACACATGCCATTTGTTTTTGCTTTTTAAGTTGAACTTTGAGTTAAAAAGCACTGGTATTTCATGTGCAGTATCTACAGTCCCTCGTGCACATTTCAAGAGAAAGAAATGACAAAATAACTATAAACGTGAGCATTAGTGGAAAGTGGGGCCTGATATCATGCCGGTACAGTTTCATAGGCTTCAATTTGACCGTGCTCGGAGACACTGAGCACACACTGATATCTGGGAAGGACAGTGAAAAAAAAAAAAAAACACAAAGCACCGTGGCAGTGATTGATTATGACGAAGCACATCTTCTGTCATCAAGTCAAATGCTTTAAAGACATTTGTTAATATACCAGAAATGTGCACTGTCAACAAACCACATTAAAGCCGCAAGCAGCCACAGCTCAGGCCTGACAGGCACTATCATAACAGGATTTCACCCACAAACGTGCACACTGCCAAGACTAATCACAGACAATCACAAAGTTTTACAAGTAGCCCTCGGCCAAGCCACATCCTATAATTTGACAGAGGAGTCACGTCAGTGTAAGTGCACAAAGCATCAGTCAATGATGGTGGACCAACAGCCTGACGGAGCAGCAGACCAACAAATCGTGATGCACTTGGCTGGCAGACGCAACCAGGACGTCTGGCCTGGTGACAGACACCTTTATAAGGCTGGTGAGCGACACGGCTCCAGAGCCAGACTCGGCATGGGATCAGGAGGCGCTTCAAAGCCAGACAAGAGGCTGCTCTGTTTGTGGAGGCAGCAGTAAATCCCAGCGGCGTGATGTAGCCACTCCAGAGTTTCTGGACTGACAAAACCTTAAAACACCACACCCTCAGACCAAGTGTCTGCTGCATTTCTTGATAGAATCGAGTTATTTCTTTCAGCAAATGAACATAAATACAACTGCACTGTACTATAAATTTCAGTTGTATCAAAACAGAACCAACAACCCTTTGAAACTACAATAAAACCAGAGCCATTCGACAAACACAAGCCTGGAACTCTGTTTGTCGAAATCCTTGTAAAAACACAATAAAACTGTGGTGCAAGAATGGCTGGTTCACGGAAATAACTTTTGCCAAGCACAGATTACAAAGACTATTTTCTCAGGTTGAAATGTGTTTAAGATATGCGAGAGACTCTTGACACATTTTTCTGTTTAGAGATGTGCTCAGTGTTTGTGTGTTCGTCTAAAAACATCTTTTGGAATCTAACTGAAAAATAACATTGACAAAAAAGTAAAAAAGATTCATATATTGACAGATTTTCTGCGTTATCAAGTTTTTATAGCTGTTTTATTGCATTAATTAATAATTACATGTTTCTATTTTAAAATATGTTTGCGACCCAGATTATTGTACTGATTGTGTTATTTACAGATAACATTTCCATATTTGGATGTTGTGTTTATGTTCTGATAAAATTATGTAAAATGATACATTTTTTTAGTTTGGCCAGTGTAATGTGTGTTCTTGTGGTTTTCGCCATGAGCAAACTGAATTTAAGTATGTCGTAAATCCCTGCGCCTTTTTTTAATAAACACACAAGAAATAGTTCTGAGGCTAACGTCAATGAGATGGTTTCTTTAATAAATCTGCTGGCAGGTCGCCATTTATTTACAGTTTTAACACCTTGTTTGAGGCTGGACCACAACAGCTGATACAAGCAAATAGGAAATGTGTTCGGGACTGAAATCAGTCATTAAGGCAGTAAAATAAGTTACATGACTGGAAAACATAAGTCAGTTTTTAGATTCCTAGTATTACGGTACAGCTTGACAGGACATTTTTTCATTGTTATTTCTCCTTAATTTAATCTAATCTCTATAGTATAATCCCTTAACTGCAGTTATTATATTCCTGTGAGTGCTTAATTTGAATTTAAATAATTGAAGTGAAGAGTGAAATTTACATGCAATACTATTTATTTATACTATTTGAATGTAGCAGCTGTATTTGTCCCACAGTGTTCATGTTTGTCAGGGGACCTGCACACAGTCTCTATTGCATTAACACTACTAGAGCTAATTATAGCTATTCTATGCAAACATTAGCAAGGCAAGTTTATTGGTCTAGCACCAGTCACACACAAAGAAAATTCAAAGTGCTCCACAAAGGCAAAGAAGTGCATAAAATTACACTGAAGTCATAGAAATACAACAAGATATTAAGAAAATAGAAGAGAATTTAAAAGACAAAAGGCAATTAAAACAGGTCAATGAACAGTTACGAATTTTAAGACGAAGCTAATATTTTGTGTTTTTCCCGTACTGGTATTTGTCGTCCAAAATCACCACAAATATGAGGTCCTCTCATCAGAGAACCCCACATCTCACTCTTCTGGATACCTTCTCAAACAACCGAGCAGCTCTATCCATAGAATATAGAAATAATACATTTCTACATGAGCTGAGGAATCGCTTCACTGCATTCCTTCAAAAATTAATCCAAGATTGATTTCAGTGAGCAATTTTCAACACAATCACAGTTCTGTGAGTTAAAGGGATTAAAAACAGCACAAAAGGAACAACAGATAAGTTAAGAACTTTGTTAAGATCAAGGCAATAAAATAAGGAAAGTCTATTGTTCATTTGAAAGGAATAATGAATGTGTGAGCTATAGCCTGTGCAGTGATTAGCACTCTTGCCTCACAGCAAGAAGGTCCTGGGTTCAGATACTGGCCAGGACTTGCAGCCTTTCTGTGTGGAGTTTGCATGTTCTCCCTGTGTGTGTGTGTGTGTGTGTGTGTGTGTGTGTGTGTGTGTGTGTGTGTGTATGTGTGTGTGTGTGTGTGTGTGTGTGTGTGTGTGTGTGTGTGTGTGTGTGTGTGTGTGTGTGTGTGCATTCCCTCTGAGTACTCTGGCTTGCTCCCACGGTCCAAAGTCATGCGCATCAGGTTAATTGGTGACCTTTCAGAAATCCATTAATTTTTGCAACATCTTTCAGACGGCAGTAAGCTGATCTTGTTACTGTCTTAATGTGTCTCTTGGGACACGGAATACGTTGGGACAAAGTAAAAAAATCGCTATAGTCAAGACTCTGTCCTGTTTGTCTTTGAGTGTGTTTGATTCCGTTTGTCTTGGTGCACGTATGTGTGCTGTGCTGCTACCCGTGTGTGTCCTTCCTCCGTTGTTCCTATCAGTGTGTCTTTGCCTGATTGCCTCCCCTCTGTGTGTCTGATTATATTCATGTGATTCACCTGTCTTCCTCTCTCTCCAGCACACTCTGTCATCTCACTGCCAGCTCGTCTCACTTTCCTCCACACGCAGACGTCCAACAGTGTTCCCGTGTTGTGACACGCGGCAGTCACTGTGTGCGTTGTAACTTACAAATTGTAAACATGGAGGAACAGTTACCCTTGTCTGTCAGAATTGTGAGTAATGAGCTGAGCTCTTATAATGAATCATTAAACCTGCCCATTTTGCATTTGTGGGCTAATTTCAAGTAAGCTGTGCAAAAAGTCCAACTTCATGGCAGAAATTGTCATTGTGAATGAGACTGATCATGTGACATGTATTACACAGTTGAACACTGATTTGAGAACTCAAAGGTTGCAGCTCAATGAATCAATTTATTCATTCACAATTCTTTCAATAGTTTTTAGGTGCTTCACTGAAACGTATGTGTGATTCATACAGTACGGTAAAGCATTTCAGATGTTTACAAGCTCAATTGTTGCCATTGTTTGTGCACAATGAGTGTCTGTGTGCACGCTAATGCAGTCTGGTGAATGTGAAGATATTACACTAACAAAACACTGAGCCATTGTTGGTACAAGAGGAATGTCATTTGGTTTGTTGTCTATGCCACATGAGTATGTATACATTTCACTGTCTTTCACTGAGTGTTTGTTGAAACAATCTTGAACAAAGTGGCCGATAAACTATCCTACTGCCATCTGCAATAAAGAGCTTCATTTGTAAAGAAATTAAGATGATGAAAAAAACAGTCAGAAAAATGCTATGCAGTCAATTTCCTCATGAGTAATTGCAGACATTAAAGCACGTTCACCCAGGACAGTCAGACTCTGAGTTTTCCCACTGCAGCCTCAAATTGTGACACTTTGTTAGTCTCTCTCATCCCCATGTCTGGGACTGTCTCGCAAAAGTCAGAGAAGCTGTCAGCACAAAACTCACAGAACTCCTTCAGTCTTCTTTAGCCAGCACCCAATATTTACAAGCAAACCCAGATCTGTGAGAGAATTCGATTGGACACAGATGGCAGGAAATTCCATGGAAATGACAGTGGCCAAACTCGACCGCACTACATGCGAGTATCTCCGTGCAGCGGGCGCATCAAGGCCCGTCTGACAGACACTCTCTCTTCTTCTCGCCCAGCGCCGCCTCCTGCCATCGATTAGTTTGACAAGTAAGGAGACTTATACGACTTCTGTAAAACAAGTGATCAATTTGCAACAATTACTGTATATTTTTTTTATGGTTTAGAGCCTGTAGTGGGGGAGAAATAAATGAATAGTTAGGAAAACGTCTGGAAGAAAATTGCCTTGAATGTCGGTGGTCCAACTGAGAGGCTGAATTTAAGTGTTGGTAATTAGATCACATGTGGTTGGAGCAACATTTGAAAATGATTATTGTGTTACCTACACACAGTGCACATAACCTTCTGTTATTCTCAGAGGGGATGCTAGTTGTTTAAAACAAAGGCCAAACCAGATGTTTTAGGAACCAGAGGAGGACTCCGATTTCACTTCCTACTTCTTTCTTACTTTGTGTTGTTTTAGTGCAGGAAGAATAATGGAATGTTACTCTGTGAAAAGGATATGTTCAAAGCATGCATAGTAATTGCTTTGGCTTTTGAAGTCTCTGGTTAAAGCCGGGGTCAGTGCTGCTCCACTGTACCCACAATGAAAATCAGCTCGTCAAAATGACTGGGGTCTAACTCAGCTTGAAAACGCAGTCTTTTGAGGAAAATAAGTGTTTCTGAAACCCACAATTTGGTTTTAGAGCACAGATACAGCTTTATATTTCATTGGATTATAACTTTTGTTTCATGTCAGTGCTTTCAGGGTCCTTTGATTTCAGCTTACACACTAACCCACGGGTATACAGAGTGAATCTCACACAAGCAACACTTGACTCTCGATAAAAGTAGATTGTCATGGTTTTTAAATGAAATGATTTGCCTTCTACAGAATACTTTTCCACCAGCTCTTTACGCGCAGACACTTGTGATGATAAAATATATACCATTTGTTGTTGATAACATTTGAAGTATGAAAGCCTGTCAGGTAAGGACACAAAGCTCCCTGTACTTTTTATAAAATCATGTTTTGTTTTTAAATGATGAAAAACTAAAAATAAAAAAAGAAAAATAAAAACAAACAAAATGTTAAGTCTCAACTATATTTCTTGGTAAGCTCACTATTTGTGAACACAGTAAAGTTTCAGAGGAAAATAGATTTCATCTGGACCCTCATTTGCTTTCATTGCCATTGATCACCTACATTTTTGATATCTGAGGAATAGTGATAAGTGATAGTAACAATTGATTATGTTGATATTGATCGATATGTGAGTAGGTTCCCCTGTGTACTCCGTCTTCAACTTGGTTGTTGGGTGTAAATGAACGTGTCTGCGGGTGTGTTTTGTTTAGTTGTTGTGTCTGGTGTACATACACACAGTTCCTACACCGTGTCCTTCATACTGCTGTTCTTGCACAACTCCATACACTTTTTGTCACATTTCCATAAAAAAAGGAAACTGATGATGATCCAACCTTTGAGAAGGACTGAAAATGTTTTCAGTCTGAAGGGTTTTTTTTTTTTTTTTTTTGGAGGGGTTAGAAGGATAAAATTCAAGTAAAATAGCAAAAAAGTAACAAAAGAGTCATTTTTGAGACTGTTGACACTTTGACACAAGTGTAAAAATAGGTCAAACTCTCCATCGATTCAAATCGGCCAAGAAGAATCCTGCTATTGCACAGCAGTCCGCCACCAAAGGGCATTAACCCAGCTGAAAAATGACCATAACTCAGCTGCAGGGACCTCTTCCTTGACTCAGAGGGCACCACAGAATTGGGGTTTTCATAAATATACAGAATAAATAAGAGAGGGCCCCAGGTTTTCCACTGAGTAAACCTGTGTTGAGTTTCAAACCACACATACCTAAGGAAGTCAGCAATACCATTCTTTTATTGTGTGGGGAGTCCTCATTCACCAACGGCTTTGGCATAGAGGACCACCCCCCCTCACTACCACACACACACACACACACACTAAACACACATAGAGACAAGAACATACACTCTGAGTAACTTGAGTCAGACAGTCCAGCAGACATTATATATCACTTAACATCAAACAGAGCTTCATAGTTCTGCTGTGTGAAGAGGAGGAATACCCCGCAGCTCGTACTCAACTTCTAATCTTCAGCCTGAGGAAGATCCTACTGGTGGCCACAGCTCGAGAGGAGATGGCATGACTCCTGAGCCCCTGCGGTTACAGGGACTAAGGCACAGTGGGGCCTGTAAAAACCCAAAATGGTACCAAATGACACCTATGGAAACACATTCAATCTTGTGTGGTGGGAGGTCAATACATAGTTATTTACACAGACAGAGCCCTGCGTGTTGGAACGGACAGGGCCACCATCAAAGAGCTTTATGAGCAAATATATTCTCACTGCGTAAGCATTTTAGATGTCCAGGCATTAAAGGCCTCCTGTGTTTTCCCTTCTCTTGTTTAATGGCTGTAATAAGATTCCCTTTGTTATGATTTCTGCTCTTGCTGCGTCCCCTCACCATGCGAGCCGGCCCACGGGTTACGGCCCAGTTGAGACACAAGTTCTGTCTCAGAAGTGAAATTATTTTAACGTCAGAACAAATAACTTCTCTGAATGGGACTCAGTTCCAGCACCTTGAGTAACATCACAACAGCTAAAGCATAAACAGAAACAGAAAATATATTTTTTAAATTTGGTGTGTACTGAGAATCTTGGGAAAATTGTGATTTTCCTATATATTCATTTCATTTACAGATTCATTATTACTATTACCTTACTCCATCCTTGCAGGAGCATTTCTAACGCTTTGCTCAGACAAGATGGCATCGTTGTTATCAGCTCACTGTATAAGTATCTGGTCTGAACCCCGCTTGGGGGAGAAGACTTAGCGAGTCGCCCTGCGAGGCACTTTCTATCCTTCTCTTGAGAGTCTAAAATAAACCACTTTTAGACAATAGTTGATTGCCGGTTTGATTGCTGTTGGGTGACTGATTATCCAGGATCATACATGGATCTTATTGTGAACGTAGCCTAAATCCTCAAAAGAGGAGATGGGTCCTCTGCAAGTAAGATGAGTTCGACAGCCAAAATCTCACCTCTCTTGAAAGAAATGGATGATGTACACAAACATGTACGACCTGCTAAATCCAATGAGGAAGCACTTTGCACTGATACACAGTTTGCACAGGGTCACGATAGAATAGCAGAGCTTGAAAAAAACAAACACATTTTAACTGATGCACAGTTACTGATGTACGTTTGAAATTTCCCATGTTCACGCTCGTGATAAGAGGGAAACAGGTGAATTTTTTGGTTGTTGACTGAAGTTTTTCAACCCTATTTATCTAATTTTCAAATGATGGTGTGGTTATTGTATCTTGTCAATCTCTAAGGGAGAAATATTAGTGGGTCAACAGGCTGAACAGTCCTAATCACACTGCATAGGAGACAGCAGGCTGCCTTCCTCACTGCAGCTTTGACCACAGTGTGTGAGGCTTATCATCTCACCGAAACTGTTTCAAAGAGGCAGACTTTAATATTGTGAAGTTTTTGTGTATCTGTATGTTTTCTGAAGGAAATATATTATATTTATTATATTTATATTACTGATGACAAATATACAACAAATTGCTCAAGTAAGTGGAAATTTGTACATGACTAGGCTACAAGAACTAATTACGCTCAATCAATGTACATTTCAACTTCAAAATCCACTGAGACAAATGACATTTACACCTCCATCTGATTTAGATGAAGTATTTGTGGGCTCAATATAAAAAATGATGTAGACTTAATAACCTCAGCTAAACCTCCCAGAGTCACACTAAAGCTAAATATCATATTACCACAAACTGAACTGTTGCAGGTACTGAGTGTGTTATGGGGTCAATAAATAATGAAGGTGTTTGAGAGTCGATACACCAAGTCTTCCACACCAAAACCGCTAACCAAGAAACAGGTTTTCTCATTCCCTGGGAATGTGTTCCTGTTGTCATCAGCTTCTTCCAAATTATTGTGATTTGGATTGATGCTCTCACTCTGGACAGGTCTCTGACTGCATCTTCACAGGTTCCCTGGACTCCAGATGTGCTGGAAGCCTTCCAGGCCCTGAAACCAGCCCTGCAGTCTATGTCCCCTTTCCCGCCTCTCATCCTGTCATTTAATTATTTCTGATGATCGAATGTGATGTACGGTTATGGCTGTTATGGTCAAATGAAATGTTAAAGAATCATTTGCATTAACTGTTAAATATTCTCTCTCTCATTAGCAGCTTGCTAATCACCAGGTTCGGATTGTTTGAGATTCGCTCCCGAGAAAGGATGAGTCAAAGGACACGCTGATAACATGAAGTCCTGGTGAAGGTTGTTTTCGTGGCACCGTCTTTGCAAACTGCTCAGCCCCTCCTTTACGACTGGCTGAAGATCACATAGGTGGGGAGTACATCACGAATCATGAATCAACATCATGAATTTGTGGTGGAGGTACGTGAACTACATGTTCTGCTCACATGCCTTATTCCACTGACCATTCAGGTATTTCAGCTCGTGGTCTCACGTCTATCATGGCCAAATGCTTGCTGGGACTAGCAACCCACTCGGATGAGGGACGTACGCTTTTCAAGTCAGATTACACTGTTCACTGATTTGACTGGTTAGTTTGTGTCGTGTGTGTGTGCATTTGTGTGTGGGAGCATGTGTGCGGGTCAGCGAGAGGAAAGTTATTGCCAGAAAGCTGCATAGTTTTTAATCAATAATTTAAAAGATTAAGTTGGATTTAGGTGTTTGTTTGCTCATGTTTCATCTTAGTATTAAATAACTTTTTTGCACTGTTGTCTGATTGCACTGTGCTTTGGGGAGCCTGTTTTACTGCCTGTTGTCTTTCTTTGTTCACTGCAGCTCTGTGCTCATGATGTGGTCTTTATTATGCAAATAAGAATATCATAGTTTTAACATGAGTTTCTACAGTGAATGAGATTTGGGCCGGTTTTTGTTGCGTTGGGCGAGTTTCACGACATGTTTGAGCTGGAAACTGTGAGTCCGATCTGGAAACCCTGCGTGTAGACAAACATCATGGCCGTATCATCACCTATCCCGTCTACACAGTGTTTATTGCATAATGTAAAACTGTAGGAAAAGTCAATATCCTGTCTGTAGGAAGAAGTAGGCACAGAAGTCTCATAACACAGGCTTTTGGAAACATGAGGAAAAAACAGTTCTCCTAAAAACAGAAGCGTTGTGTAAGTATCTGGTCTGAACCCCGGCTGGGGGAGAAGACTTTCTATTCTTCCTTCTCTCGAGAGAGCGTCTTAAATAAACCACTTTTAGATACTCACTGATTTCTCTGAAGGTCTTTATTTTAAGAACAAGAGAATTTTCAGGGCAAGAATTAAAGCCAAAAAAAAAAAAAAAAAAAAAACATTTTTATGGGTGATCCTGATAAGGACAGTAAAAGTCATTGGTAATACCCTTTGACCTACATGTCTTGATTAAGAAATGCTTTACAAATGTTGTTCCCTATTTACCATTTGATATCCTCAGGAACACAAAGTCCTCCAGAGGGGTGGCGTAACGCCCTCTGGACCCTGAGCGCAGCGTCATGAAGCCAATCTGGATGGGTAGGTTGCTCTAGCTACACGTCTTGAAGAAGCCACAGTTGTTCTGGGATGAAGGTTGTCTCAGTGTCCTCTGTCCTCTTGTGTAATTCCACAGTGTGTGACGGTGAGATCATGCATCTGAATGGGTGACGACATCTACACCTGTGACTCATGTGCGTCTTCTTTACAATGAAATCCCATGTTGTAATTTGTTACTGTAACATTTGACAAGTACTAGTTGCTTACTTGTAACTGATTACTTTATTAAAATAAGTTTGAAAAATGCGATTACAATAATTGCAATGAGTATGAATGTGTATCAAAGACTGGTGAACTCGAAAAAAATATCTGCATCATTTTATTTCTAACAAGCTACTGTAAATTAATCTGAACTTAACTCTTTATCAGTAAAGTGATCATATTTGGTAAGTTCCATGTTTCTTCCTGTTTACTACAAACCAAAGCCAAGTAGAGTTGAATTCTGTCTATCTATCTATCTATCTATCTATCTATCTATCTATCTATCTATCTATCTATCTATCTATCTATCTACCATGGGTTTCCTCCAGAGTCCTGTGCTACGAAGCATGATTTGCTCTTATCAAAATAACTTCAAGATCAAACTGAGGCTTTCCGTACTGCGACACTCATTTTAACCTTTGCTGAATGGCTAATCGGAGCAGGTTATGTTCTGGACCGGAGAACACAGAAGATTCTGTTGATGATGGTGTGTGGCTCATGAGAGACGGAGATATATCCGATCCTTTTGACAACCCCGATGCTATAAAAAAATAAAGTCTTGTTGCGGAGTGCCTTGAAGTATGTTTTTGTCCTAAAAATAATGGTCATACATGGTATAACTTCAGAGAAATGAATTTATGGAATGCACACCTTCTTGTGCCATCATATTCCAACAGAAAATCCGGTGAAACGGAAAACCGAGTCTCAAAAAACCCAGTGGAGATTATAAAGTAAAGAGCATTGAGGAACCTCTGCACAAAGTATAATATAAAGTGAAATTAAAAATCAGAGTGCTGTCCGCTTATGTTGTTCGGTGAATTGATATTGTTTAATTTTAGTAAGTTACAAAAGAACATAGTCAGCAACTTTCTGCCAGTTTTCCTTCCTGACTTTTGCTGCGGCAACAGTTTTGCTTTTGAGCTTGAAATGTTAATATTTTTGGAGCCAGCTGTCTACTCCTGCATCTCGAAGCAAGCTGCTCTGCACGGTTTGTGGTTGGTCAAATTCTGCAAACACCAATGCGTATATGAACAAGCTTGATCACAAGTTGACGACCAGCTTCGTAGTACCACTTATCAAAGACTGTGAACGTCTGGGTTTGTCAATCCAGGTAAATTTGAGATATGCCAGGTATGTTAATCCCACTTCCTAGTACAGGCCTCAAGTGATGGAGTTTTCACAGCATAATTGAAAAACATGCATGAGAAGTTAATCTTAAAATGAAATTTAAAGATAAAACGAAAATATATTGAATAAACAAATTGCTAAAGGCTCTGAGTCAAATATCAGTGAGAAACGTATTGAGCATTATTGACTAATGGCTTTTTCAATTTATCCTGTAGTAAGAGACCAGCTAATCAGACGATGGCATGTAGAAAATAGAGAAAGCATTCTTCATTTGCATTCTTGACCTTTGCTACAGGTGCGCTGTTTGGCGGCTTTTGGCTCCAGAGTTTAATGACTGAACAAAGAGTCTCAAAGGGTTCTGGCCTCCACCACGCGTCAAGCCTTTCACATAAACTGGCATTCATTGTGAAGCTCTTTTATGAACCGTCAAAAATATTCATTTCGTCCCTGTGACCTGTTTTCCAATAGAGTCTCCAAGTCCATAAAAGGGCTTGCTTTTCATTTATTTTTATTCAAAGAACTTTGAAATGCAAATGCTTGTTTCTTAGAGTGTAAAAATTGAGAGACGCCATCTTAAAAGAGAAAATTTGATGAGAAATATGAATTCTTGCCACTTTACATCATCCTTAACATAAACACGCGGGTTCTCAGTGCAAGTCTTTTTGTGCTGCTAAATGAGTGTACTTTGGCAGGCTGCAGAGTACATATACTGATGCTTCGGCTCCCTCGCTGAGCTCCTTCATGGCTCAGAGCTCTCAAGGCTTGTAGAAGACTGGCATCTTTACAGTGGCCCGGACTGGCTGTATTTTCATGTCAAATGACAAGTCTGGCCTCATAAAAGTAGGCGCTGTGGCGAACTATAAGCTCACATTTTCAGCTAAAGCTATCGAGGGCATCGCTAACAAGACCTGCTGAGTTTTGCTGCAGTGAGGTTCTGGTAAATATACATTAAATATGTTTTTAACAGCATCCGTTTCAGCCCTCAAAGTACAGCTCATTCCTGAAAATATTCCTATTTAAGGAACTGTCCTACCTAGTTTACAGTCACTGCTGAACTTACTGTGTTTTTTTATGGTTGGAATAAAAAGAAGCATTCTTGGGAACAATAATGACTTTGTTATTGCAAAAACTTGTGGAAGATTTAATATTCCCAGTGTATCAAATATTTCTCAAAAATTTGCAAATGCAAAAAAAAAAAAAAAAAAAACATATATGAAGAGAAATACTGGCAATTTAAGCAGGAGGTCAGTGTTTCACTGCCCTTCTGTGCAACCAGATATGAGCAGCAAGCAGAACGGATGAAAATAAAGATAACACAAGTACAATAACTGTCAAAACCACAAGTGTGATTTCCCAATGTTTTCTGCATCTGTGCCAGTTTGAAAACTTACTTGAAGTGTGTTTCTCATACTTTGTGAGGTAAAACACCTCATGATTTTCGCTCATGTGAGAAGTTCATTGTGCCCTTTGTGAACCAAGAACGGTTCGGGTGTTCGAGCTTTTCTGTGTTTTCTCGCCACGTAGCCCAGCCTCATCTTTTACAGTCCAAAAGCATTTGTTTGTTTTAAGATGGTGACTCTCAGTCACCTGAATCTGCGGACGTGAGTGTGTGTTTGCCTGTCTCTCTCCTGTGAACTGGTGTACCCTGCCTGGCTGGGATCTACTCCGACCCTGCTGCTGAATAAGGTGAGTTTAGGAGATGGACGTGTGGATCTTTGGTTTTAACCGCCGGTGGGTGGAAAATACTTTGATGATACAACACACCAGTTCTCTGAGCACAAATACTAATCCAAATAGACAAAACGTTGGCTGTGTAGATCATGATGGTCACTGTGAACCGTTTCCCATTTTACCACATTTCCTTCAGTGAAAATAACAGTTTGGACTTGGGACAAACTCACAAGAAGAAAATAAAATATCACTTTTCAGCACAATCATTTTAATGTGCGTTTTGATTATTGTAACAGAGGATCAAGCAATGTGTTTTAGTAACATTTCAGAGTTTGTTTTTTTTTTCTGTTGTTCTTTTTTAGAGGATGGGGCTGCAATGAAAGATTAGAGAAAAGATTAAACAAAGAATTTCCCTCTGGGATTAATAAAGTATTTCCATTGTATTCTACTCCAAATGATAAAAGTCTCCTCAATCAGTGAAGCATGTCAGTGTTTATTCTTGCTCACTTAACAGGTCCTGTATCATTTTACCAACAAATCCTGAAAAGGCCTGTAACACAGTAGGTCTGTGTGTTCCTCCGCGGAGCAGCAGACACACTGTCAAACTCCATGGAGCACAGCGGCAGAGCGCGCAGGGTCGTGTGGCACCGAGGAGCAGGCAGCAGGTATTTGTTAGTTAATCAGCGTTTGAATTAGGCTGGAGGCTGAGGTTGTGTTCAGGAGCAGCAGGGCTGTTTTGACTAAGCCATCTCAGCGAGGGCCCGGTCATGGAGACTCCCAGCATTTGTAAAAGATTAGCAGCCTAGTCCTGATGTACTGAGCCCGGGTCAGGCAGAGTGCAGGGCTCGGACGCTCGCAGTCTCTCCCTATCACTCCCATCTGCAGCTCTCACACAGCATATCTACTAGTCCCAGTACATGAGACACACTGAATAATGTGATTAAAGGTTTTGGAGAGGGGCTCGGAGTTCACTGAGTGGAGATTATACAAAAGTTGTTCCTTTAGGAAGCAGCATTACCAGGTTGATAGACACTCATTCAAGACGAACTGCAGAGGTTCATGCAATGTAATAAGTGTATCAAGATTGGCCTTTAAGCAGCAGTAAAGTTCCGTCTCTGTGCGCCATCTGTACTTGTTATACCCTCTGTGTACCGTGTTTTGGTTCGTTTCTGTTGCATAGCTGTGTGCTATCAGATGTGAGCCCTTCTAGTCAGAGTGTCTATGTTGAATAAGGGAATAACAATCACACACATGCTCTCGGCCTGTGATTAGCCAAAAAAATAAATGAAAACCAACTGCGTAGGAACAATAAAATAATTTGTCAGGGGAGAGCGGTGCAGATAAATTCTGCAAAGCATTTTCCAATTGGCTGAAGCTTGAGCGCACTGAGCCAAGTGTTCAGCACCTGGCTGTCATGGCTCTGACGCTGCTTAATTCATTTCAATTTTCAAACACACGGCTATTAGATCACTGTCGATATGAACTGAATGTGCCTGATTGGTCTTTTTTTTTGTTTTGTTTTTAATCAATATTAGTCGAGTTGTTAGCTGATTTTAAGGGCATTTGATATAAAAGGGAAAGAAGAGAATAAAGATTCTGGTTTCCTTTCCGTTCTTCAGTCACACGATTGGTGCACTAAGTTTGTGGTTCAGCTTTAGTGAGGACATTCAGAAATAAAAGCCTGCTACATATATCCGGGACATTTCCTGCACCAGGAAGGCTCTTTGGTTATTGAAGCCGTGTGATGTGTCTAGCCTATGTAGATCCAAAAGTCTTAGTATATCGGTTTCAAGGTGAATGAAGCTCTTCTTGATGGATTTTGGCTTCAATGTAAAGCTTGAACACTGAGCTGGGGAGAAAGGTGGAAATGTCAGCTTGCTACAACAGCTATGACCTGGTTCCTATTAGGCCAAGATCCTTTCACTCCCATTTTTAAGTTAGCCCACCCATGTCTGGTTTTCAATAGTTAAAACTTTCTTACATACACATCCTAAGACCCATACAGCATGTATGCACAGATGCACAAAAAACTAAAATAACACAAAATGCACAGTACGTACAAAATATAAGATTTAAATCCAGTGTTGAAGGGACGTCTTCACACAGTGACAAAGATTCATTTACAGCGTCTTTGACTGAGTTTCTGACAGTGTCAGATATTTCAGTACTGCACGATGTGACTGCTGCAAGGATCTACGACTACAATCAATAGAAATGCAGCTTTTGAGGTGAACAGCCAGTTCATTCCCATTTGATCCGTTGAATTTCAGAGACGTCACTGTGGCTCAGGATGTTTGACATATCCTCTGAAAATCTGAGTTGTGTGCTCTGTTCTTGGAGGATTGCATCAAGAGGTTGACTAATGAAGCCTCTTGATGCAGCCTCTTGAGGCTGACCGATGTAGCAATGAACTTACGCTTACAAAAAGAAGAAGTTTATAGAAAACGATACCTCCTCACATGAGCTCTTGTCATGATTATCTGGTAGAAAGTGCAGGTCTTTTTACCTTGTCATGTTCAGCTGTCAGTGATGCAGTGCCGTCCTTTACTTTGATTCAAACACACGTGAGAGCGCACATATCAGCACTGAAACCGCTAAAATGAGTCCCATAATAGATCATAAGTGTACCACATCATGTTTGTGTTAAGCGGAGTATTATAGCAGCCGACTTCTGGGTCTGAGGGGGAATGTGAAGCACGTTAATGAAGAGTGCATACTGAGGCTATTACTCAGTGTAATGTGGACCCATTTAACACGCTCACTGTGCAGCCCATGAGCCTGAGTAAAAATAAAGAAAAAGGAGTCCTTCATTTAATCTTGCCAACTGTAAATCAAGGGAAGAGAAAATTGACTCTTTTCAACAGTCCCTCCAGCACAATTTCTTTAAACTTTTAGGATTACAGGACAACAATGCCAACAGAGTTTCGGCAATTTAATGAGGTCAATATAAAACAGACTGATACTACAGTAGCCAGACGATAACAGATGTCTCTACTGTTTCCAGTCGAAATTTCTGGAAAGAGCAACCAGCTCATCTGTGAGACGTTGTGTTCAGTTCCAGAGGGAACCCGACAACTCTCAAGTTAAGAGAGCAGCTACAAGCCAGTCTTTTTATCTCCTCACGGCTCCCTGTTTGGCAAATGATCCGTCAGTGATGATTTAACGAAGGCACTAACAGACAAGCAACTGAAAAGCAAAGGAAAGACAGTAAACTGACAGTCCTTGGATTTGCAGGGAAGACTGAGGAGGGACGTGAGTCTGTCTTTGACAAGTTTAATCTTTAAAACACTCCTCTGTCTGTGGTTGTAATTAGAAAAATACCAGGTGTCTGGGTGTGACTTAGTAAACCAAAAGAGGAAAAAAATTGGAGAGAAAAAAATATATAAAAGCAATTTGAACATGCAATTATTTAATCTGGCATTTTGGAATTTCTTTGTTTTTTTTCACGAAGAGGATATTCCCACATAACAATAGACAAAAAAAAGGATAAACTCTGTCCACATCGTGGGAAAATATCATCTTCTTATCAAAGACAATATCTCGTTGCTCTGATATTAACCCACTGAAAACTGCCTACTCCATCAAATATAATTGTCTGTAAAAAGTCTGTAAAAATAACCCTAAGCAGTGCAGATCACACTGCTGGCATCCAGTCTCTTAACTTTATTAACATCCAGAGTCGGCCTGGCGAGGCTCCCAGCTCCCTGCAACACAGGCTTACAGGCTTTAACCTGAACACAACACCAGCCTCGCTTTCCCAAAATCCTCTACTTCCTCCCATCACAGCAGAACTCTGCTGTCCAGATTTGCTACTAAAACAAAAAGATTTTAACAAAACACTTGTCCACCTGCGCTACACTGCTGAAACTGCAGGAAAAGGATGAAATCACTCTCTGCTCGCTGCACACAGAGGTCTTGACTTCAAAAAATACATAAGCCGCAATAAATTTTGACTCAGAGATTTGTCGGAGCTTTAAAATCCTTGAAAAGATAATTCAATAGAAGCTGACTGTGATGAAACTTGGCTCTCTATCTGGGGCAATAATGTACACAGATCTGTATCTGTCCAGACATCATGCACACAAATATATGAGTGCAAATCAGCAGAGTACAGATGCATTTGAGTTGTCACACTCGGGGCTCGTGATTGATGTCCACATTCATCATTCACAAACAATCCCACAACTAAAACCAGTTTTTTTTTCCCCCAAAGAACTCTTCTTTCCACGGTTCCTCTGTGTACTTATTAGTCCTGGTGAGCAACTTTATACAGCACCAGAACTGGATTGCATTGCATATGACTAGAGAATAACGAATTCGGCCAGAATGCTGAGCTACTATTAACAAGCACTAATAAAAGTATATAAACTGCACTATTAGACTTTATAATGTCTTTCATAGTCCTCTGGGGCGGTGCCAGCCAATGGTGCCGTGAGCTGACTGGGCACTGCCCCATGGCAGCTTCCTGGCAGAGACAGAGAGAACAAGAGCGAGAGAGAGGATAAAACTCAAGCCTTTTGGCTGCTTTCTCCTCCGCTCTAATGAAGGCATTAAAACAGCCACGGCTCGCATCATGTTTGCCCGTTTGTTTTTGACCACTCAGTTGAAGCCGGTGGCTCGCTGATTAAACTCCGACACGACCAGCGTTGTTAAAGAGGGAAATCTCAGACAGTTTCAGCAACTTCAGGTTCAGTGTTATGTGGATTCGAAGCTGTTACTTGCAGCAGTTAAAAGGCTGACGCTGTAAAGCGCTGGTGCAGACTTGGTGTTTTTTACACGTTGTGAATGATTCATTTCAATCACAAACTACTGACCATAACATTTTCTCGGGTACAAAAAAATAAATCAAATGGGAGGTGACTCAGATCTTGAGCATTCTTCCATGATACTCACACAACCAAGAGATCTTACTCCTTGGCTATGGAGGTCAGTAAAGCCCCGACCCTTTTAGCCACATCTCTTTCTCACTCTCTCTCTCTCTCTCTCTCTCTCTCTCTCTCTCTCTCTCTCTCTCTCTCTCTCTCTCTCTCTCTCTCTCTCTCTCTCTCTCTCTCTCTCTCTCTCTCTCTCTCTCTCTCTCTCTCTCCCAGCTGACAGTTGTGCAGCCTCAGTAAGTCCTCTGCTCTCCCATGACAGAAGTAGCACGGTGGTAGACGGCCGTCTTTGCCGCCACCGTCAGAGCGGAGCAGATTTTTCTTTGATGAAACACAGCAGCGTCGAGCCAAGAACAGCAAGTGGCACAGCCGAGATGTAAATCTAAAACCCACCCATGAGCTAAGTCATACATAAGAAAAGTATGCAAGCGGAGTGACTGCTGTCTGAAAATGCATGAGTAATAGAGACTCTATAGACGTGTGGTCAGCTGTGGCATGTCTGTCCAGGCAAACAGAACCAGAGAGGAGCTGGGGAGTCTCTTTATCTTTTCCACAGAGCGAAAGACTCCACAACCAATCTGCTGTGATTCACAAGTCCTGGCAGGTTTTTTCCTCTCATCAGCAAAAGTGAGTGAAACTTTTGGGAGTTCTTCTGAAGGCAAGCTTTGGGCTAAAAATACATTTTATTATGATCTACCTAAGCCAACTCTGCAGCTTTTTCTTGATTGAGCTGAGGCCCAGAATGCATTTCTTCTTCGTATTCCAGAGATATTTCGACACATACTCACACCAGATAATATTTTTGCTGCATGACTGTTTGGATTCACTGGAAGAATTAGAACCATGATGCCTTTGGCCAGCATGAGAAACCAGAGGCATGCCACACTGGTCAGATAACAATGAAAAACATTTGACCTCATGGAAATGGAAAAGATTTCGTGTGTGCAGGTTTGTGCAGATGTTCAGGAGACGACCTCAGGTGATGCTGTAGCAATGGATATTTCTCATGTCTGTGTGTGAATCCAACCTTGCTGAAGCTCATGCAACGGCTCTTCCTGTGCCACATTTCTCCAGTTTCCACACACGTCACGCCGCTTCACCGGCCAACTTTGATTGAGATGATTCAGTGGAGCAGATGCCAGACCAGTGGTGTTCTCCCACTCTGCCTCTCAAGCGACTGTGACTCAGGAAGAGATATCCTTCCATTACCCAGCATTCCCTCCTCAGCTTTTCAGGCAGACGTTTACGGGAATGCCGGCGACGAATCATCACCAGTCCCTGGCTTTATGAATCAATGGAACATGCTGCAAACATTAGACCGTACAACACCCTTCCCGGGCAGCACACTCACATTTGTCCATAGCTCACTGCTGAGCTCATGCAACATGCAAAGATGTGGGCTGAGGCTCTTGAGCTCATGGGAATGTGCTGGCTGGTGAGAAAACTCATAAAAAGAATGCTACTATCACTGTACTACTTAGATACACATAAACAGGTCTGCATGTGTACTTACTTCCACTGATTTAGGAGCACAAATGCAGACAAGAGGATGTCTGGCTGCGTTGGTGACACATCTCGTGTAAAGCGCAGCTGGACTGAAAGAGCTGAACCAAAATATGTTCTGTGTAATCTTTTCACTGGCGAGTTAAAAAAAAAATGAAATAAAAAATCTTGGTCAACCTCAGCAATGAAACAAATAGAGGGAGAAGTTCAACAACAGGTTAAATGTATTCGAGCAGCAAATGCTTCTGACAGCTGATTAGACTCCCCAACATCTGGGAGAGGAAGCTGCACACCATCATCATCATCACCACTGCCTTCTGGCATCATATCCGACAACCATGGTGAGACCATAAGTGATGAGTAAAGCTTCATAAAGTGGTATTTTACAGTTCAAGTTGATAGGCTTTTTTTTTTTTTTTTTTTTTGTTAAAAGAGAAGTGATCTGCTTCTCAGAAGTGAGAGAAATTGAACCAGAACAGAATAATATTTGTTTGGGATTAAAAACATTCTGATTATAGCAAAGTAAGCTTCAGCCAACAGTTATTTTCTTCAGAAAGGGGCGGGGGGCAAAAGACAAAAGACAATAGCTCAATTCTCAGTATAGCTCAACCCTCTGGCTGCATTCTCAAGCTGGATACAGCTTTGACTTAAAGCTGTATCCAGAGTTGTTCTTATTTTCTATCCCCAATGCCTTTTTTCTAAAGTACAGATAATGAGCTGATTTAACAACAGTAATCAACTCAACTCAGCTAACATATTAGTAGTAGTTCGCGTTCTACCTCGTAGCAAGAACGTTGTGAGTTCGAACATGGGGTTGGGTGGTTTGCATGTTCTCTCTGGGCATGGATTTTCTTTCCCATCGTCCAAAAACTTGTATGTAAGGTTAATTGCTGACACCACATTTCTCGTAATTGTGAGTTTAACTGTCAGTCTGTCTGTTTGAACTGTGATGGACAGGTCGTCTGTTCATTTGTACTCTGTCTTCGTCCACAGTCACCTGAATCTGGCTTCAGCCCTCTGCGACTCAAAATAAAATAAACATATTAATAACGTTAAGAGACGTTAAAAAATGCCTTTCTTGTGATCTATGATGGAGTAACATCTCTGTGGTGATTAGCAAACAACAAGTTTAATTAATATAATCATTTAATCATTTAAGCAGCACTGAAGATCACAAGTCACTGAATTTCAAAGGCTATTTTCTCATTATGCAACACTGAGCAAAATAAGGTATCAGTGTCATGAATGACACAAAGATATATAAATAAACTCTTCTGCATACACATCAACATCAGATTTAAAGTCAAACGTGTCAATCCTCCAGCAATTTAGGAACTATAACCTCATTTGAAAACTGAAGAACATGTACAGTTTAATAAACATTCCATGCCTTTTGTCATTGAAAAGTGTCCACACAGCTAAAAAAAAAAAAAAAAAAAAAAAAAAAAACACAACATAAATGGTCGAGAGAGCAATTATTTTGTCAGAATATTTGTTATTATAATTATTGTTTTACTTTTAAAAGGACAAACTTTCACCACATTTAGTTTTTCTAGTTGTTCAGGCAAATGCCAACTCCCTATTTTATTTTATGTCTTTAAAAACAACAACAACAATAAATAAGCTGCAACAATTGATTTCAAAAGTGGATTTTACCACCACTTTTCTTAAAACCCGACACCAGCACACACTACTAAAACTGTTCACAAGCTACTGGGAAGCTGTCATTAATCCTCTGACACTGCGGAGGCTCAGAGCGCTGCTGTAACGGCTGGTTGTTTCTCATAACAGTCAGATTATCGCCCTGCGGTCTTATGTCTACCAATCATGCCGGGGTAAATACAGGAAATGAAGTCACAATCAGGGAATTCAACTTTGGTTCCAATGCCACTTTAGAAAAAAGGGGGAAGTGTGAGTCTGTCAGTGTGTGGCGAATATGTGTGCAGGATATGACAAAATGATGCCGGTGTGTTAAGGTGTACGGAGTGCATGTATATAGACATCATGTATTGTAATCACTGTTTATTACTCATATTTCAACATGCTGAATCAACACACAAACCTCTGCAGTTTATCTGAGAGTCACTTGAGTACACTTAGTCCTCTGAGTCAAACATTTTTCCCCTCTAATAATCCTACAGGCTCAGCACCATCGCTCGGGCCAGGGGAAACTTTAGTAAGGTATCAGATGATACTCGAGTATATACTTCATTCAAAGTTGATATAGCGACGAGAGGTCAAGTGTTTTTCTTTGCAAGCTAAATATTTTAATTTCAGGTGGACACAGGTATTTTTAGCACAGTAGACTCACAGTGTTTGGATGATCAGAGAGCACCGTGCATGTTTCAAGGCTAACACACCAGGTGTGACGCAAGTCGCTGTGATTTGAGGATGAATGGATTTGACGCAGAGGAAATCTTTTTTCCCCCATGAATTCTTGCAAAAAGCAGCCTTTACAATGTTAACAAATATCAAGAGCAATGACACAAAAAACTGAAACAATTTTAAAATAAGTTAAATACATCATGTGATTAAAACTTCATTTTAATATATTATATGTTGCTCAAATATTCCAAAACCCATTTTCATTATGGCTTTGCAGTTGGTGACTTAGAAAACCAGCGAAGCGGTGCTGGAAGCACATGTCTCTGAGAGCTTCTTCGCACATCTTTTCTCTGAGTCTCGGATGAAACATCACCTCCCACCTTTGAATCACTTTTATCACTGAACTCGTTTTTGCAACTGCGTGTTAAAAACATCAGAAAGTCCCCGAATGAGGCACTTTCTTCCTTCTATATCTTCTCACTTCCATCAGGATAGATATTACAGTCTGTGTTTGTGCAGAGATTCCTCTCAGTATAAATCTAAAGTAATGGTTGAGACTGTGGCTTAAACTCCAGCTCTGTCCCCAAATGGGACCATGTAACACGATCAGCCTGAAATGAGCCATGATACAAAAGACTGATGAGTACTGAGATCACTTTCATACTCCATTCTCACCAAAGGGGACTATAAAACAACATGGAAATAACGAGAATACAGAATGCATTCATGAAGTGCTGCAGAATAAAAATGCGGACGAACACAACTTTGAATTACTGGGAGGAACTTTGACATATAATATGCAAACACATTTCCTCTGTAGTCTGAAACATGTGCTGAAGAAAGTAAGTTTCAGAAAAGTTTTAAAGTATTTTAATTCATAAACCTATGAATAAATTAATAAATCACAATTTGATTGCTTTACGGGTCCAGACCGACTGGGGTGTGTGTGCATTTTCTCCCTCCAATATTAATCTATACTCCACAAACACATAACACATCTTGTATTCCCACAATTTACGGGAAGTAAGTTCAAAAGCGTTGCAGAGACAATGAGTCGATTCATTCTGGTCGGGGATGCTGGGGATGGAGGGTTGAGGGCACAACTGTGCTCCAAGAGAACTCATAAATGCTGAGACACATTCAGCAGACATATGGTTTGTGTTTAGAAAGAAGAAACAGTAATCAAATCCGTTGATCCTCTTCTTGCTGCAAGGATGATTGCTAATATAAAAGTCTGTTCAGTCTAATCATAATTTAGGATGGGGCTGTAATTACCTCGACCCTCTCACAACAACACACTGTCTAAACAGGATGGGGCAGGCTACCACAGAGATGCAAAGCCTAGTTTCCACTATCTGTGTGACATGGCTTATTTCATCTATGTAATTGTTTTAATAATTTCACTTTACCTCATGGTTCCATGCAGTTCACTTTCAGAGACATGAAAGAAAAACTGTAATTATCTATTCTGAACAGATTAAATATGTACAAAATTACTTCTAAACTCTCTAAACTAGCAACTATCCTCAAAAAAACGCTTGAATTTTTTATTCTCTGAATACTGTTGAACTCTTCAATCTTCCCACTGCCATCGCTAAAATAGTCACTGCTATGAATTAATATGACACCGAGGAAATGTACATTTACTTGGCAGCTACTTCACAGACTGTACATTACTTCAAATGCCTTCAGTGTGCAAAAGAGACAACACTCAGACTCTGGGGTTATTTATGAAATAACCAATGATCCAAGTGAGCTCTTATTTTCACTAACAAGTGTTATCCATAACTGCAAACTGGGATTTTAACACATAACAGCTGCCTTAAAAAGGTTACTGAAGCTGTAAAGAGACGTGTGGCCCTTTATTTTAACTTGTTTTTATCAAGCCAAAGTATCCAGAAACTGCTGATTGGCAGAATGGCCAATTAAGACACCGCTGCCAATTAACTGAATTAGTTTTAAAGAACGCATGGCAACATTTACTTTGATCGTGCACGTCAAGAAATCTCCAATTTTCCAGTAATAATGAAACATGCATTCACCTCTCCAGCATCTGCTAAAAGACAGTGGGAGCCTACCTTGAACCAGAGGAACAGAGAAGCACAGCCGCGGATTTTTGCCTGACAGATGCGCCTTCTCCTCGGACAGTCGCTTGGGGCTCGCGCAGTTCATGTGCGTGAGGGTGTCGTGGGAGCCGCGGCATGTCTGAGATCCGAATCCTGCGCTCCCGGGGCGGCGCGCACAGATGTCCGCCTTTCCGCCGTACACGGACAGTGTCAAGCTGGGGAAGTCAGCGAAAGCTGGGCTCTGACAGTGGCTCACCATCCCGAATAACGCCGAGGAGTTCTGCATTGATGACTGCTTTCCCATGCACGTTTGCAGCCGCTGCTCACATTACCTGCGCGCACAGGGAAATGAAAAAACAAAAACAAAAAAACACTGTAAACACAGCAAAGAGGGACGTGTGGTCCTTTCTGTCCCACACGTGGTTTAGGAGACAGCTGGTGTGCAAATATGCATTCAAAGGAACTTGGATGATGAAACGTACCATGTCCATCTGGCTCTCGGGAAACAGAGGCAGTTCAACTGTGCACATCGGCATGTTTGCCAAACCGGAGAAGAAAACATTTGCAAGCCTGATCGACAGCATCCTCTCAGTGAGGATCACTGTCCAGCATCACACGCTCCTCTCTCTCTCTCTCTCTCTCTCTCTCTCTCTCTCTCTCTCTCTCTCTCTCTCTCTCTCTCTCTCTCTCTCTCTCTCTCTCTCTCTCTCTCTCTCTCTCTCTCTCTCTCTCTCTCTCTCTCTCTCTCTCTCTCTCTCCACAGATTGACACCCAGCAGCTCCACTGGGCTCCAGGGTGCAGGAGCACCAATAAAGACCGCGTCCGTGTTTCTGTGGGAGGATAACATCTGGATCCAGACGCACTGTGCGCTTAAATAGTCAACTGCGCTATCAGTAATCACGCATCCGGTGTCACGCACCGTGTAATACGACACTGATCACCAAATCCCACTGTACGCAGGACTGCACACAGGACGGATCCAGTGGCCACTTTGTCCATGATGAGAATCCCTGCAGCGCATAACCAAACACACACCTTTCCTTTACTTTAAAAGCAGTGTTGTAGACTTCCGTTCTTTGGTGGAAAAGTAAAAAATTTGTGTTTTAAGATGAAGGTGAGCACAAAACTCCCCATGACAGTTTCACACAATTTTGTAGATTTTTTTTCCATATGAAACTTGTCTCATGTATGAAACCTGTTGCTTAGGTTCAGGGTTAGGTTTGTGAAAGGGTTAAATTGAGACACTAGTCCCCATCTATGTTAAACATCTCAACGTAAAAAGAACCGTTTGAATTCAGCATTTGATAAGTCATATTTTTTTATACTTACTCATATTATAACGTCAAGCTAATATAAATCCTGAAATGCTATTCTGCAGCACCATCTGGTGGGTGTTCCATGAAGGGAAAACCATGAGAACACACGTTGCTCTGTTTATGGAGAAACATCTTCAGAGCAAATAAGTGGGGCAATGATAGAAATATGGTAAACGCCACAGAAGAGGGCAGGTAAAGGCAGGTGGTGATGCTGCACGATTAAAGTAAAAACTACTTTTACAATGGAGGAAAATAAGCGACAGGAAAAACTGGATCCCGCGCTGCCTTCATGTGGTGTAGGAAAATTTAATTGAAATAACACACACACACACACACACACACACACACACACACACACACACACACACACACACACACACACACACACACACACACACACAAGATATGTACCCCAAAATTGTTCCTTTAGCATCAGTTGTAAATTTAACACAAGGCACACTAATATACATTTTATACACCATACCACTTTTTTACACTGAAGATATGAAAAATACAGACAAATATGCACTTTTCTTCTTCATTATACAAATCTAGCAAAGGTTTGAGAAATCTGAAACAGCGTTTTTATGAATGTTTAGACCCAACAGGGTAATCTAGTGCAGATTTGAGAAGTCTCTCTCTGTGGTTTTAGATCTTTGAACGGTCCAAAGTGCTCTATGAAAAAAATGGTGAAATATACTCTTTTGCTCTCTCCACATTTTTTAAATAGAATAAATGTTACACAAATTAAATTTTGGTTGATGGACAAAGTTGATGTCTCACCTAAAATGTCTAACGTGTTTTTACAGTACATGAAACAGGTAAACAGGTGCTTCACTTTTGAAACAGTTTTTCTTTTAACTTTCCAAATCTTAAAATTTCACTAAACTGAAGAACCTAAAATTATGGATCGATTTCCATTATACGTTCTTCAAAGTAACATTGTGTAAAAATTTCTGTTAAAGATCCGAGCTATAGTACATCTTATCAGCAAAGGATTCTGAGAAATTTGAGAAATCTGTTCATGCAAAAGACAAAGAAGGTCAACAAGCTTGTGATGTTCAGGACCTCAAGCATCACAGTATTACAAACAAATAGGATTCTGTATCGGGATTCAGGAACATTTCCGGTAATGACCGTCTGTGCACGCCACTTTCTGTGAGATTAACAAATGTAAATTTACCATCACAAATGAGGTGAAGGCATGTTTGACAACAATGAAGAAAATGCCATAATTTGAGTTACTCCTACAAACTGGAGTGGGAAGACATGATAATCCAGACCGCCACTGGTGGGACGAGGCACTGAGGAAGAGGAGAGGTGGAGTAAGTAACCAGCAGAGACATAGCTGTTCATACAAAGATCAGAACCAGCAGTAAAGTTGTCAAAGATCATGCTGATGTGCGGTGGTGCAGGTGAGGATCAGACGCTAACATCCACAATCTAAATATGAAACCTGTGATAAGAACTCAGACCAACTGGCAGCAAGAAACACAACATAAGGCTAATATGTAGTCACCAAGTGAAGACAATCACACATCTTTTTCCTCAAAATTCTACTCACAGTATTTATCCCATAATGACAATATGGAAAGAGTTTTTCAAACATTTCAAAATTTAGCAAAAATGAAAAAGAAATACTTTGTTGGCTTACCTTTAACAGCAACTTATTGAGCTTTCCTCAAGTCTTTCATCAAGTCTTTTTGAATACAATGCCACAAACTTGGCACAGCTACGAATGGTTGGGCAGTTTGGGCAGTTCCTCTCTGCAGCACCTTTCAGGCTCCATCAAACTCCATCAGGTTCAGGTTGGTGCCCAGAAACTTCCAGATGTGCACAGATGTTCAATCTGATTCAAATGTGGGCTCTGGCTGGGCCACTCAAGTACATTTACATGGTTGTCCTGAAGACACCTTTTATATCTTGACTGCGTTCCTCGGGTCGTTGTCTTTCCAGTAGATAACTCGTCACCCTAATCTGAGGTCAACAACCCTCTGCAGCATCCAGGATATGTCTGTACAAAATATTCTAAAACCATCAAACATTGTGAAACTCACACATTTTAAAACTGTCACACATTTTAAAACTATTGCATTAATCTTTCTCTCTCTCTCTCTCCTGACTAGTCTCCCAGTTCCTGCCACTGAAAAACATCCCAAAACTTGTCAACTTTCACAGAGGAGTGGCTTTATTCTGACCAATCGATCATACAAGACTGCTGGGTGGATTCCCTCAGAAATGGTTTGTCCCCGAAGAAGATCCTTCTTGCTTCACAGAGGAATCCTGGAGCTCTGACGGAGTGTTGATCGATCGATCGATAGAATAAACTAAAATATGGAAGTGTGAAGCAAAATGAATAGTTTTTACATGCACTATAAGTGTATGTGTACACACACACCCACCCACACACACGTATATATATATATATATATATATATATATATATATATATATATATATATATATATATATATATATATATATATATATATATATATATATATATACAATGGCAAAAATAATAATAAACCAACCCATTTCAAAGTGTGTGTGATAAGTTCATAAGTTCAACTTTGTCAATTATCTGTGCCCAGTAGGTGGAAGATCACACATTGTTTCAAGTTATTGCTTTATATTAGGGGGCAAAGTCTGTAGAGATACTGTTTGATAGGGCTTTTTTTTCTCTGAGCAATTATCCAATGACCTCTTTACACATTAAGCATCTGTTCAATGGCACAACAACGAATAAAATCCTCCCCAAAAAATTATGTATAATTTAGGGAAATTGGTCCTTTGGTGAATCTTAATGTTCCCCTAAATGTATGTTTCACCGGAAAACTTATCGTTGGATCTGAAGCATATGGACATCACTGAATTTCAAGCCGCGGGAAAGAAGCATGAAGGAGTATGGAAATTCCGAGCCACCGGAGCGTCCGTGAAGGCCTCAGCTATCAGTGGGTGGGAAGGGGCGAGTTTAAAACACGGAGACGCTCCGGGACGACAGGCAGTTTCCCCACAGCAGGAAGCAAACATGCTCCTCAAAAAGCTGATGCTCTTTGCATCGACTGCGTACATGCTTCTGTTTTTGTTTGCAACCAACATCAGCCTCAGGATTTTGCATTTTTTCTCTCCAAGCCTCGCCAAGAAACAGATCCTGAAAATGGGTGAATCGATCACCATGACCCAGAATCCCCGATTTAAGTATGAGGACTGGGGTCTCACCTTCCTGTCTTATACTTTCGTCACAACTGCGTTAAAGCAGTTGTGGATGACTCTCGGAGATGAGGCTTTTCTGGGAGAACAGGCTCCAGACACACCTGTGTTCACCATGGAGGGGGAAAAAACAAGCGTCTGGAAGTACCTGAAAGGTGAGGCTGTTTTCCTTTGCTGTGTGTGTGTGTGTGTGTGTGTGTGTGTGTGTGTGTGTGTGTGTGTGTGTGTGTGTGTGTGTGTGTGTGTGTGTGTGTGTGTGTGTGTGTGTGTGTGTGCGCGCGCGTGCGCGTGCGCGTGCGTGTGCGCGCGCGCTGAGTTTCGTGTTGTGCCTTATCTGCAGATAACAGACCTCTGGTGCTGAGTTTTGGGAGTTGCACCTGACCCCCGTTCATGTACAAACTTGGTGAGTTCAAGCAGCTCGTCAGGGACTTCAGCGACGTGGCTGACTTTCTTGTGGTCTACATCGCAGAGGCTCATTCAACAGGTGTGTGAAACCAGCAGAGAGCATTCCTCTCCTCCCCTTCCACCAATACTGCACTTTGACCTGATAGAATGCTGTGAAGATCCTGCAGACGAGGCACTTAAAGCCACAACAATCTATTCTGCACCCTCACCCTAACCCTATTTAACTCTGTTGTTTTGTCTCAGATGGTTGGGCTTTCGCCAATAACATTGCCATCAAGCGCCACAGGAACCTGGAGGAAAGACTGTCTGCAGCCCGGATTCTGGTCCAGGAGGAGACCCTCTGCCCCGTGGTCGTGGATTCAATGAGTGACACGACCTGTGTTAAATATGGTGCTATGCCAGAGAGACTTTACATACTGCAGGCAGGAAAGATCATCTATAAGGTAAGACCCGTGCAACACTGAAGCCAGCACAAAACCTTGAAGGGCTCACTTATTGCTCATCTAGTTTATAGGTCATTAAAAGGGGAAATGTTTGTTTTATGGTTATTGCCTTTTCTCATGCAGTTGCGTGATTTGAAGCAACACAAGTGATATGGTTGTGAGCTTCCTGCACTATGTCAGCTCACGCTATTGCGTGAGAGTGGAAAAAAACAAACACATCAGAGGAATTCCTGGCATGCCGCCAGACCCATGATAGCCATGCCAGAAATGTAGATTACGTGACTACAGCATGTGCATGAAATGCCGTGGTAGTCCCCCAACTGATTCAAATTTAAGTGGTATTTTGACAATAATGTTTGCGTTGTATTGTCATTCATTAATACTTTTTCCCTCTTTCCTGCAGGGAGAAAAGGGCCCCTGGGGATACAAACCACAAGAGGTGCATTCATTTCTGCAGAAGATGAAATAAGGTGGCTAAATTAAGTAAAACCATGAACTTGTCATCTAATGGTTTTATATGAAATTAAGGCTCGATTTTTATTGAGTGACAGAAGTCCCCAGAATAACACCTAACTTTGTTTGACATAATACTATGTTATCTCTTTTTGTGAAACTCAGATCAAAAACCTGCTTCATCTGCTTGTAGTTATAAACCAACTACCTGGATATATAACACAAGATAAGTAAAAAAACAAAAAATCATAACTCTTTCAAGCTTGCACTAATGCTGCCTTCAGGCCAGCCTGTCAACATTGGCCGCTGAGTGTGAACTCTCCTCTCACTGTTTCTTAGTGATGGCTGCAGATCAAACCGTTGGCCTCTGCAGCCAGATGGAGTTAAACATAGAGAGAGAGAGAGACAGTTCACTCAGGGTTTATGTTGTAGGGACAGAGTGTTTGGAATATGTTGTTTATGTGTCCATGGTATTTTTTTTTTACTTCCTGAGCTGCCTTAATTCAGAACTTTAAATTTATATAAGACTGAAGTCATCGAGAATCTCCTGGCAGGAGCCGTTACTGAGCGTGCCATAAGTGAACTATTGTGTACTGCCTTAAACCATAGAGATGAGTTTGTTGATAAATACTCCAAAGTACATCTAAACAAGACAACTTTTTACATGACGACCACAGTGCAAACCTCTCGTCGCTGTGGTTTGATGACTTAAAAGTAGACTGCTTCTGATTTATATTGGAGTATTTGACAAACCTGATGCATTACAATTTATGAAGTAATGTATCAGACAGAATTATCATCGATCTGGATAGAGACTAGTATCACATTCAGAGTTTATACATGACTTAAAGATTTGTTATTCCATTTGTTTTAACAATTGATCGGTATTTTCCATGTTGGGAATGAGGTCAGCTGTTAACTTACCTTTCGGGCAATAATTTGGGAAAACTCAAGAGCTGAAAAAGTGTAAACCATTCAAATGAGATTAAGCAGAACTGCACATAAACAACTGCTGTACATAATTTTGTTGTTAAACTGTCACTTCTCATAGCAATTAAAACAGAAGACTGTTGCAAATTCACGAAGGCTGTCATTATTGCTTGGTGATTCTTAATAAAATAGAGTTTCGGGGCGTCGATGCTGACGTACGCCGCGGTCTTCCACCACATGAGACTCGGGCTGTTGTTTGCTGTCTTGTCTGGAATTGATAAATGTGCTGTAAGCTGTGCGATTACATAACGCCAGCAAATCGTCTGCCAACACATATATAAACACGTGAGTTGTGCCTCGATGTGAGTTAATGCCTAACTGTCTTATCACCACATATCAACCGATTTTTGGCATTAGATGCATCCGTAATGTTGCGTAACAATTTAATCAAATGTGACTTTTTTCAGCTTATCGGGGTTGTGTTATTTACTGGAAGTGAAAGTGGTGAATCAACACTTGATGGCTTGGAGTATCAGGGAAATAGGAAAAAAAGCTGCAGTAAGAGGTTTTAGTTTCCCTCCAGGCACAAGTAATGAGAATGTCAGTTGTTCAAAAGTTTGCATTGAGCTGATTCTCCTCCTGTTTTTGCAGCAACTCATTTTTCACCAAAAATTTCCACACATTTAGATGCTTTCAGTGTGAATATATAAAGATTAGGCAGGAAATGCAAAAGTGCCTTTGGCAATAATAAAGAACTTTATGTCTGATATATAAAATTTAAGTAACTCATCTTTTTACTACACAAAGTAATCATGGGACACAGACTTAGAAAAAAAAAAAAAGGTGCCATTTAGGTAACACACCACATAAGCTCACATTTGCTCTGCATGGTTGAAGTAGCAAACAGGGCACTTTTGTATTACGACAGGTTTTGTAACATTAGCTGTTTGGCTGTGTAGCTGGAGAGTAGGATTGGCTTATAACTAGTCCAACCACTTCCCGTGGAGAGCCGCCAGGAGCTGCTTAGCTGTTTCCTATTGTTAAACGGGAACCAGAACACGTTTGGCCCTTCCCAACTCTGCACATTACTGAAGATTCGCATCTGGGTGTTCAAATGGAGAAAAAAACTCTGGTGTTGTGCATGTTTAAGCGCGTTCAGGGAAAATAAATTTGTGAAGGCCATCGAGGCCCTGAAAGCCTGAGGGTCCAATGGAGCCCAGCAGGGGGCAATGTGAAGTCACATTTGTTTTTGTGAACGGTGGAAATAAATGCTTCTTATTATGAAACCAGTAAGCCTACAAAAACTCACCTAAACACACCCGTTTGTCTCAGTTGTTCAGTTTATAACTTTTAAAAGAAAATACTCAAATCTGCACTTTGCACTCATGGATGAAATGGAGTTTTCTTAAAAGACAAACTCAGTCATCTGCAGATGCATTTAAAACATATTGTATATGTTTGTTATTCCATTATGAAATTCCCCTATAGTTTAGATTTATAACACACTGACAATTTTTAAGCTTTTACTAGTATAATAGATGTTATAGTCATGAAAATTTTAAAAATGCTGAACTTCTATTCAGTTCTCTATCACTTGAGTTGCTTGATTAAAAACCACACATACTTAAATGGAGACGGCAATAGATTAAAAAGCACAACAAAATATTGTTCATCAAATGGAAAAACTAGCAGCTTAATTTCAAGAAGGAAGTTTGAAGCGCTTGGCTTTTGAGATGAAGGGGCGCGTGGGCCTCCGCTGTGAGGTGCCAGAGAACTTCATTTTGTCAGGGAATAAACTGTTATGGGATGAACTACTTGAATTATAAAGGGTTTTGTGCAAAAACAATCCACATACACCTCACAGCACGAGGGCAGGCCTGAATCCTGAGTAGCACCTCTTTCTGGAGTTAACACATGGGGGACCCATCAGCTGGATGAAACAGGTGTTTAGCAACTGAAGGCCGCCTTCACTCATACTTAGCTGGGGTTGAAGACCCTGTACTGCATGGATTGGACAAAGCAGTACAGAAAATGGATGGATGGACCCCTGGGGGGCGCCAGAGAGCTTCATGGAGGAAGGAGCAAGCAGGTTCTGGGACTCAGGGAGATACTCTTTTATAATACAGTTAAAAAAAGAAATAAATATGTATTTTAATCATGATGAAAGCAAAAAAGAGCAGGGTAAACTGTTTTTTGGCTCGAAATTTATTTAAAGAGTTTGAATGGAGATAAATGTAAAAGATGAAATGGATTGTACTCCAAAACTGTAAACATCGTAGCAGTTACAATTTCAATTGTACTAGATGTTTAAGATCAAATGCATTAGTCATGCTTTTATTGCCTATGGATTCCAAAAAGCTTTACTAATAACTTCTCACGTAAAAACACTGGCAGCCAGGCATTCAACAATATTCTCCTCCGAGTGAATGTAAAGGTGTAGTGTGTTTTGTTCTGGGAAACTTAGTTCAAGCAGTCAGGGCGGCTCCTCTTCCCTCATTTGTCCCACAGTATAAATAAGATGACTGTTGTTACAGCAAGGGTATCAAACTGCAGCTTAGAAAAGGTGAACACTTCATATTTTCATTGATAACAGCTCACAGCGTACCAGCAGCTCAGACTCAGCTTTTTGTCTCAGGTTTTGAAAGATGACCCAACTGATACTGAAGCAGACTTCCGGGTCGAAGGGAAAACAAGCTACAGGTGGAAACCACCACTTGGTTGTGTTGGTGGAGCAGACGTAACTAATGGACTTGTCCTCATCAAACTGGTTGATGATAGCGCCCCCTGGCTTCATTGCAGGTAATGATATGTGCATGGAGGAGCTGTGAGTTGTATGACAAGTGCATCATAATGGAAATGATCCACTCATAACTGAATCCAAACAGTGAAAGGTCTATATTTTAGTTTAATATACAAAGCTCTTAAGCTGTTGCTTTAATTTTAAGTCTGCAGTTTCAAAACTACAGAACCTCCATACCTCTTAATCCAATAATTAATCCATTAATTGTCACAATATTTTAAAAAGGCTAAATCCTTCAGATGATATCATAGAAATGTAGAGAAAAGTTGTACACAGTGTAGCAGTGTGCAGTGTCACTTCATTTGTGCAAACCAGCGCATATAAATACAAATTTGCACAAGTAATTGCCATAACAGGCAGTTAACCAGCTCTGTGCTAGATGCATGAAGTGCGTTCTGAAGCACTTTAAAACTACTTTCAATTACAGGGAAAAAAAGACCACAAACAACATGGTAAGTTATTGTAAAATTATATTAACAAGCAATCTTTCCTCAATTTGAAATAAAAAAATAGCAAATAAAGGCAACATAGGACAGGTGTGTATAATGTGTAATGTTCACAGGAAAATTGAAACAAAAAAAAAAAATTCTCATCACATTTACAAGACTGCTGCTAAAGTTTATAATGATGACTACTAGAATCAGTTTAGAAAGCTTTGACTGAGTAACTGGGGCAATATATGTAGTCAAAGTTTGTATCAAAATATAAAAAAATATGTGGGTGGGCAAGAAAGGGCAGTTAGGGGAGGGGCGGGGGAAGATCAACGATACAGAAGGGAAGTATGACCAACCAATATGTATGTAAGGAAAAATGGACGAGTCATCCATAGCCATTCCATCAAAAAAATAAACAAAAAAACTGAAGGAAAAAAACAAAAACTGGAAATAACACAGAGGGCTACAACAATGAAGAGCACAGAGTGTTAAGCACAGGCAGGTAAAGAGATATACACCACATCTTAAAGCAGGTGTCCACATAGAGAAGAGCAGCACTAGGTAGTATGTTGTACACAGATTCTCAGCACTCATGCACTCACTTCTTATGCCGAAGTCTGGATTCCCTTGACAGTGCACAGCAGCAATCCAGCTGTTTGACCGAAACAGCTCAGAGTGCAGAGGAGCACCGCCGTCAGCAATAAGAGACTGATCAAATTGGATCAATATGACAACGTAAGAACCTCCTGAGCACTTACATGCTGCTAAAGGTCGTTACGACATAAGCCATATCCTTTCACATATTTTCTCCTTACAGATCTCTTTAAATAAGAGGGCGGGCATCCAGAAGAGTTGTACATTATTCAGAAAGGTGGCCATAAGTTAAAAGGCAAATTCTGAGTCCTATGTCAGCTGTCGTTTGAGACAGAGTATGCATGGCGATAAATAAAATGACAAGACAAAGACTTTCCAAGCTCACAATGCATATGCACACTCTCCAGTGTTTTTAAGTGACAAAAAGCGGATATTTCCTGCACATCTTGCACCACAAAGCAATTCAATAAAAAGTACAAGAGGTAAACTTCAACCATGTTTTTTTTTTTCTCTAAAGAGGTTGATAGAACAGAGGATAGGGAGGTTTTGCGGAGAACATAAAAACGTGTCATGTATGCATTTCAGTAGCTGGTTTTTGTCACACTTTTGGGGGTGGGGGGTGGGGGTCATGATAAATGGATAAATTGTCCTTCATTTTTGAGCAAGGAGCAGTAGTCGCCAGCCATTTACATTTTTCTCCAATCAGCATTCTGGCATTAGTGTGGAACCAAAATGGCGCCTGTCCCTGATTCGGTGCTGATGTGTTTGGCCATGTCCTATAGAGAGTTCAGATCCTCGGAATGATGGCAAATGATGTGGAGTGGAGAGAGGGGCGGGAAGGTCACACGCTCATCGTCATGGTTGGAGAGTACTGTGGAATCACAGAGAAGAAATGGTTAAAACACACACACACACACACACATTTTGTATGACTATTAGCTGCTGCTGCGTTCAGTGATGCTAACACACTGTGACTGTGGCTTTGCTGTGTGGTCGACAGAGCTCTGCCTCTGGCTTCATCACAGAACGAAGACTTACGTTCTCGCTCTGAAAAGAGTGGAGGAAGTTTCCGCTTAGCTCCCCGTCATCCCTCGGGGTCCCAGGAGGATTGCTAATGCCACTTAAATTGTTTGGGGAATTCTAGAAACAAAGAGTGCACAGTTGTTTTTCTAAAGTACAACATTTCACTTTATGGAATAAAGCTATAGAGGAATACAACATTTGGCACTGCTGCGTTATTTACCTTGTTCATTCCATCCATATCACCAGAGCCTGTAAATGGAAAATTCAGAAAATCAAAGCAATGCTTTTACTCCTCAATAGGTCAGAAACTTATTTCTATAAAGAAGCCTCTTCTGCATAACAGCAACTTTCTTCATGGATGATAATGCAGCATCAACATTTCTCTGTTGATTGAGTCTAATGTGTTGTAGTGGGTTGTGTTACCTAGTGATCCATTCATGTGGTGTGGTTCCATCCCAGCCATGGCTCCCAGGGGCCCATCAGAGCCAGGACCCATGGGGAACTGCCGGGCACAGAAAAAAAAAAAAAAAAAAAAAGCAGTGAGAAGGCATAAATGAGAACTTACACCACCACACGGATATACTACCAAGTTCAAAAGTAAGTGAATTCTGTACAAGTTCTCTGAAGCGCAGTAGCTAAACAGTGAATGTGTCTGTTTTGCTGCAGTGAAACACATCCCCTCTTTCATTGCAAAAACTTCTAGTATTTTTTTGATTAACAAAAAGTACATCAGTGAACCCAATGAATGCCTCCCCACCTCCCATTCTATAAAACTCTAACATGTAAAAGTCACAGGTGACGAGTGCCATGAAGAACAGTGCAATAATCAATCACCCCAATCGCATGTTTAAAAGAACATAACCTGCACCGTGAAGTGAAAATCCCACAGGCCATAAAAGTGAAACAAGCCCATATGAAATTGCCTTTTTCACATCTACTTTGGTCTGTAGACGTTTTCCTTTCCTCAGAGGCAGTTTGAGGGGCCTTGGAGGCTCATATGCACAAAGATGGGGCACAGAGTGCACATATATAATATCCTGCAACTGAGAAATAGCAGGCATTTTGATTGTACACAACCTTAAATTTTGTTTCAGTCCACACCAGGATAAGTACGTAGCTTTGTCGCGTGGCTCATGCTAGAAGAGTAGAAATACACAGAAGCTGCATCTCAACCACAGGAACTTTCCCCAAGTACCAGGAACCATCACAGGTTTATTCCTTTCTACTGATGCAACCAAAGTCTACATTTACCTCTGGAATATATTTTCAACAATATAAAAAAGTCATAGATGACTTCATGAGACAGTACTTTCAACAAGTTCAGAAAGTCTGGTCATGGGGTCTACAAGGCTGAACATACCTGACTGACCATACTGCCTGTACTGTTATGTTATTATTATTATTATTATTATTATTATTATTGTTGCATCGTTTTGCAGAGGTCAAAAATTGGACATCAAAATAAAAGCTCACAGCAGACTACACCACAGCAACAAAGCTGATGACCTCTGCAGAGCTGAGAGTCTGGTCAGTAGATCTAATTTACTCAATCATGATCAATCATAGGGTGCTAATGAACAGAAGCAAGGAAAACAAAAGAATACTCACGTTATTTCGGTTTCCAGGTCCAGTGTTTATCATTGTGTACAAATTGTCTCCAGAGTTGTTTGAATCTGAAAAAAATGGAATTTTAAATACAGTTAGAAATGGGCTCTGCATGCAGCAGCTGATGTGTGAGAGTTTGGGTCACAAAGGCACTAACCTGCAGGGCTGGGCATGATGGGAGTCCCTGGAGGGCCTCCACCTCCAGATGCCCCCTTTGAAGAAGCCAGAAAAAAAAAAGACATTACAGATGTGCAAGCAAAACTGCTCAGTAATATTTTCCTTGTCTGAAAATGCATGCAGGATTTAAGACTTGCGGTCGGATGTGTTCTCACCCCGTATGCGCCAGGAGAGGGTGATGAGTAAGGCATCTGAAACCAAATATATAACCATTACAGACTAGAAATGGGAGTGTAAAACCCTTTCAATACCTCCAACTGTCATCATTCATCATTTGATAATCCTAATATCATTATGGCTGTCTGACTATGGAAACCATGACGCATAATACTACAATTATAGCAGAGACTAGAACATTGAAACAGAAGAATTCCTAGCTGTGAGGAGATCTGCCGGCTTTGTCTGAAACACAAACCAGCATCTCACAGGGAGTGTTTTCAGTGAATGAGTTTGTACTCACAGAGTTGGCATTGTTGGGATTGGGCCATGGCCGACCTGTCCCTGGGCCCCTAGATGGTGAAGCCAAAGGAAAAATTAGTTTAAAAATGAGACATTCTGACCAAAATACCAAGACGGTATTTATAAATTATAAATTAAGTGAAGGCTCACATGTTCACTCCTGGCATAGCGGGGCCCATAGTGTTGTGTGGAGGCCTCATCCCACCGCCAAAGTTCTGGCAAGATATCCAGAAACATTCAACATTAAAACAATTTAAAACAACAATCAAGACAACAGAGATGAACAGTAGTTTTATTACTATTATTACACAGGTTTTTTTTTTTTTTTTGCCAATAAACCTTCTACTCAACACAACCATCCAACAAAAATTCACTGACCGATACTTCCTTGAGGACAACTAGTTTAAGTGAAGAACTGTACCTGAGGGCCAGGCCCCATGGGTCCCATGCCTCGAGGGCCAGTCATTCTCTGCATTGGCCCCAAATTTGGATGGCCTGGTTATTCAAAAAGGAGAGAAAATTTAAATCTTGCAGATTGATAACACAGCCAAAGTGGTCTCAGTGCTAATTCATACCTTGTGGTCGGGTGGGATCCATATTGGGCAGCATAGGATGCGGACCTGGGCCCCCACCAGGTGGCTAAGGAATTAAACAGATACTGGAGTCAGTGAAACTAGTTTTTAAATATGTGCAGAGTATTCCGTGTTTGTGATATGGATATAAATGGGCGTGTGGGTGTGCGCTACCTGGTTGCTCATCCGGATGGGGGGACCTCTCGGGCCTCCAGCAAACCGAGGTGACATAAAAGACTGCAACACGAACAAAGTTGTTCCATGAAAATGTGCAACACAGATCTCTTGAATTGTCCCAGTAACTTCTTTTTTTTTTTGGCAGGGGTTGGGGTTTCACTTTATGTGAATACTGCAAGCAGCAGAATTAAGCTAAGACAAATGCCATAGCATGAAGCATCAGCAATGAGAACCAGCGTTTCCAAAAATGGCCACAGACAAGGAAAGTGGAGAAAAAGCCTGACAGACAGAGAGAGGCAGAGTTACCTGACTGTGAGGTCCCATCATACTGTTAGGAGGAGGAGGCTGAGGGTGAGGAGAGCCCTGGGGACCAGGAAGACCCTGTGGCGTCACACAAAATGAAGAGGCGAGGATGAAGAGGAGAGAAGGAACAGAGGGGAAGATGAGACCAAGAGAGACCCAAAGAGCAGCAAAAAAAAAAAGAAAAAAGTGGCAAAAGAATAGACAGAGAAAGAAGCAGGATTATTGCAGGGCAGAGGTGCAAAACAATGCCAAGATGTACAAAATCACGATGCTCAATTGAATGTGCGGAACAGAATAAGGTGAGACTGAGCAGACAACAAGCAAATTTAGTGGGAAAAAGGAGACAGCGAGATGGAGACGATGTGTGCACTCTTGCCTGTCAGTCAAGACATTAAGAAGCCTGCTGCATGCAGCATGTTATCAGTGCCAATTTCCCCGAATTAACAGCGTCAATTAAGCTCTATGCAATTAGCTTTATAACAACACTAAACACTGACACAGTGTTGCTAATGTCGCTGATCTGACAGAGAGTGAGGGGTCTAATTGATCCTCCTCCAATGATTTCTTGCATGGAAAGTATGAGTGTGTATGCAAGTGTAAAAATCTCGATGAGTCTTTTCTGTAATTAACATGGAAACATGTTCTACCTTTGTGCTTTTTGCTTCAAAACAAAGAGCTGAGCTAATCAGAGAACACTTTAATTCAATGATGACTGACCTAAATCCTAATATTATGTCACCTAAAACGGGGGAGTTCTTCGCAGTTGCCTGTAAAGAGTTTATTTTCATGAAGTATTGATTTACAGTAGGTGCTGCACCTTTCGATTTCTCCATTAGGGAAAATGGCCAGGCCACGCCTGCCTGTTTACAGCACAGGAGGGGCCGGGGCAGACAGAATGTCTATGATGTTTATGACAAGTTTGCTGAGCAGAGTGGAGCACAACGCAGACAAAGACAATACAGACACCGGTGTGAAGGCTTACAGCTGTGGACCATGCAAAACCCCAGTGGCCAATTTCAAAACCAAATGCCAGCAGCAGAGCACGTCGTAAAATGTGAAGATTAATCAGTTTATCCATTAACTGGGACTTAACGGTATGATTTAACATAATTTTCTCAAATTACTGTTGAAATGCTTTACCAAGTGGAAATCATAGACATGAGCTGAAGTGCTCTAAACAGGAGCAGGTTGTTTCATTATAGTCACGGACTGACCTGGAAAAGGCCAGGTGGCATTGGTCCTCCTGGCATGCCCTCACCGGGGGGCATCCCTCCCATCACAGGGCTGGGAGCTGCTGCTGCACTCTGAGAAAGATGAAGAAGTGAAAGAGCAGCATTACAATCTTTATATGTGCTGGGCCACAAGCTGGCAATAAACTAGCTGTCTGCCAACATGCAAAGAAAAGGAAGAAGGTCCTGTTAGACTGTGACATCTTGACCAACAACAAAGGTGCGTGCAAATAATCCAGTTCTTCTCTGGAAAGATACTGTGATGCATGTTCAGCCCATCAATTTGAATAGGCTAAAGTGTGCGGTATGTGATCCGGTTTCATGACCCCGGTGCAGACCTGTGAATACGATTCTATGTATTCCCCGTTTAAACATCACTTAACTGACTGACCTACACTCCTTCAGACCTCAATAAGGTATTAATGGGGTCCTTATTATGTCTAAGCCCTGCTGATCCAGGATCCAGTGGATCAGATAAGTATCAGTGGGATGCACTGAGTCAGAGGCTCCAAAGTGCTGCTGCACAGCAGGGGCTTGCTGGGCCGATTTCCTGCTCAAACCGCAGCTCTAATTCACTAATGTGCCATTTGCTTCGGTCACACACTCCTAATTGACTGAGTTTTTCTTCCTTGTAGCTGAAGCAATCTGAGATGAGCTAATGTCTCCAGAGCTGTGGAGTTTAGCTCCCAACGAACAGCTACCAATTGAGGGAAGCGCCTTTATCCCCCTTTGTTAATGCACAGCTTGCTTTGATTGTAGTGTAGACAGATATAGGTAAACAAGCCATGATCACCATAGGAATGAATGTATCAGCATTCATGCTCATATACAGCTCTGGGCCCCCACAGCTCTACAGACATCACTGGTCAATAGCCAACACACTCCCCTTTATCGACTGCACCTTCCCTAATTATATCTGCTCAGGCTGCCACTGCAGGGACACTGTGAAATACCTCAGTGAGGAGAGAAGTGAGGCCACAGTAAAAAGTCACGTCTCATCCGGCCCCTCCAACACTGGCTCACCAGCAGAATAAATCCTGCATCTTTACCGAGTGGTGTACAAAATTCAATAAGGCGCATGGCTGGCTGAAAAGTTCTCATATATGCTGAGCAACTGAGGTCCCCTTAAACAATTCAATCTGCACAATGTAAACGTGTTCATTAGGTTCCTTATCTATGCCCGACATGTGGAAGCATTCATTCTGCTGATCACTGGACTAGCTGTGCAATGAAAGTTGCTGTTATACATTTGTTAGTTTATAGGCATATACACAACAAACCTCATATACAAAGAATATGCTCGACATCATATACACATTTAATATAAACATTTCTGTCACTGGCTTCATTGGCATTCAAATCACTTCTTGCTACAGCACTGTAGCAAAAACATGCAATTATTACCAATACAGGAGGTTCTTAAATGGCCTTCAGCATTTCAGCTGAGGCTTAGGTCAGAGCCACACTAAGAACATATACAGGGGAAAAGAGCTGTTGCACGGAGAGAACATAACAGAATCACTGAATACGTAAAAGACAACCTGTTTAGCAGGATCTGAACTGCCCGGACAAGTCACACATATGAGAGCAAAGCAAGACTACTGTTGGGATCCCACCCTGGCAGCCTGACACAATCAGTCAGAACAAGTCATCGAGTGCTTTGTCCATCTAACATGCTTCCACTCACTGTTAAACATAACAAAGACCAAGATTCAGGAAGAATATGGACAAGAAATCTGATTTCTTTTAAATAGAAAAGTTCCACTGACTTATTTTCATAATCATGGTGTCACAAAGTGTCACAAAGTGACCACAAGACTGAAAACTACAGGTGGTTCCTTTAATTACACTAATGAATTCTTATCTACATAATGTCTGCAGGTTTCAAGATAAGAGCAGGATCATCTGGGACACGTGTGCTCTTTGTTGTTGGTTGGCTGGTTTTTATTGTTTTGTTACTTCACACTGCTTTGTTGTTTACGACAGGAAGTAGCATCACTTACAAGAGGCGAGGACATGAAAGTATTTAGATTCAAGTACCATGACGAGTTCTCAATGCCTTAAAATATTTTAAATCTTTCTTCTACTCTCAAACAAGTCACCAGGACGTACATTATACTTTGCTTTGTTCTATGCACCCTGTTGAATAAAAATGGCGCTTTCATTGATGTCTCTTACTTTTAAACAGCCTAATTTAATTGCAACTATATGATGCCATTATTTGTAAATCCTGTTGTCAGCAATCACGACAAATGACATTCTGCATTTCCTTCAAGAGCGAACTTACCTCATATTAATCATGTTTCTTTGAACAAAGTAAGAATTTATGTACAAGAGTTTTATTTATGTCTTACAGTTTAAAAGAGGGGGGAGGGGGTTACTTTATCATTTGGAAACAGCACAAAGACTGCCCTCAACCTGCTCCTTATCCTGTGAAATTGTTTCAACTGTGTTACTATATGTATTTAGTCTTTTTAACATTTGCTTAGAGATACAATTTTTGCATAATAAGAAGACAACTAGTCTCAGGTACGTAATTTAAGAAGTTATGGCTTGGAAGGTCTGTAGTATCAAGCTAAAGATTGATACGTGAATGATCACTCTATCATGCTACAAGGACTATTTAAGGGCTTGTAGTAAATGAAGCTGAGGACATACAAACACATCAGAGTTGCCCAAAACAAACTTTTAACTGAAATAAAAGAAAAAAAGACACCCACAATGCCATGAAATAACAGCACACAAAAAAGATTAAAACAAAAAACAAAACAAAAAAAAAAAAAGGATAGCACCTACAATAAGAACTCCATTATAACCACTACAACACAGGTCAGTTGTTCCAAAGACGCTAATGATGCTGCAACAGAGACGGCATGAGTTCAGTTGGCTGTCATCCTAATGTAAATAGCTGCTTTTAAAAATACAGTTTATCGTATTACCATTCATTATATTTGCATTGAAACAGAGTGCATAAAATGCCATATATATTTTTATTTATGTATTTATTTTCCTTTTTTTTTAAATGGCCAAATACTACTAATGTAGTCATAATTCATTTCAGAATTTGATTTAAATCAACTGGTTCCCAATCCCAACCATTTTTCCAATACCATCTAAGAAATGGGCTGCAGACCCTCTCTCTGGTTCCACTGTAATGTTTTGGCGAATCAGAGATCAAACAATGACAGGCACACCCATTCTCACAAACATAAAAATAACAGAAGCCTTCAAAATGAAAGCGCTGGCCAGTATCCAAACTCTATACTGTACTAGCCACAGTTTTTTTTTTTAAGTGTCGTATTATGCTTGTCTTGACACGTGAATCTAATTTTATGAATCGCAGAACAGGCAAATCCCCCTTTGATAGCACCTTTTGGGAACTACGATCAGTCCCTTTTTCTTTCTGAGACTGCAGTTGTTGCAGTATGCTTTGCTCCACTTTAATTTCACAATGTGAAGCTGTATTTAAGTTGGTAACAAAGTCCTAAAACAATGCTGCCTACCTATATACCCTAATGAAAGAACAAAAACTGAAGGGATTGAGAAAAAAAAACTAATGTCCAGTGTGAGTTCCTGGGAATGTTATGCTAGACCTTTACCATGCCTGTGTAAAGCTCACAGATATGTTAGTAGGGCTTTCCCAAACAGCCTGATGCTGGTTTTGGTGGAAATGAGCCACGTCT